>NC_059355.1:48782515-49070015 GCF_019703515.2 Myxocyprinus asiaticus
AAATGTCTGATAGGAGATGGCACTTCTCAGTGAGTCTGCATAATGTGTCTGATCCTAGGGTACTGGAACACTCGGAAACAACATGCAAAATAAATATTTGCAAGCTTTATATGACAGTATGCAGGACTTTTTTCCATTTTTTCCAAGTAGGATGTTGGAAAATGCAGACTTTCCGAGTTGAACAGAACGAAGCATTAGCAGATGGTAAAGTGATGCTTTGGAAGTATGCAATCAAATTGAGATGGTGGACAACTTGTCTTCTGACGAGGATCCAGAGAAAAAAGTATTCGTCACGGGTTGTATTTCCTAACTTGGGAAATGACATTGGCGTAAAAGTGAGCTGTGAAGGAAACTTCAGACGCAGGAGTGAGATGATGGTGGAGTGATGGTCGACGTGTCTTAGCTACCCCATGTCTTTGTCCAGTCATCCTTGAAACTCTTTGTTTGTGCTTTATTTTTGCCATTTTGCTAATTTTTTACAAATGGATTTCCACCTTATTTCTTTCTATCTGCTCTTCTTGGGATCTCTTGCACTTTTACACTATGGTCCATTAGAAGAGTCATTAAAAAGAAAATTTATTTATTTAGTTAGATTTGTGCAAAACTCAAGGGTAACCTACGGATTGTGGACGGTTGCCAGGGCATTGCCATGTGGATGCTAAGGGTTTGTTTTATGCTTCATTCTGTGGTTCATTTGGATGAGCACAGCTCTTGCAACCCCATGTCATGGTTTCGATTCCCAGAAAACACACTTACAGTATCAAATATAAACCTTAAATGCAAAACAGCTTGGTGTCAAATGCAAAATGCAAATGTGAAGTTTAATACGTAGGTTTAGGGGTTTGTTCAAATGACTAACCCTAAGTATGAGCAATAATAATAGTGATGATTGCCTTAATAATCACCACTAATTATTATAAATTATTCCCAAGAAATGCAGTCTGTATTAGACCACTTGCTGGGGCAAACTCTAGTAACTGCGCTTTAATGACCTCCTTGAAAATCCACAAATATTTTATAATTTGCCATAATAACTGACAAATTGTCTGAGCAGTTAACTTATCCAGGGGCATTCCATAAAAAAGGTGCAAAAGCGTCTCGTTTTCAAAGTGCTCAAAGATGTCCAGTACACATGGCCCTCAATATTTGATGGACTACTCCTTGAAACTCAATCAAGTTATGTTCCCCTCCCTGAACGGACTATGAGGCTTATTATTTTAACCCCGAATGCGCTGTATGATGTCTATACCATATCTGCCTGCTAAAATTTCCTCGGTATGCTATGCTTCCGGCTTTAGCATGAAAAAAAATCCACATTCCTTCGGGTTTTCAGAATTTGGCCTGCTTGAAGTAGCAGAAGACTGGTCGAGTTGGGATGGGAACTGGCCAATTCAAACACGGAGATGCCTGGCCAATTAGACATGCAAAAAGCATTTGATTCACTGCCTTGTGAACTCTGATGCGTTCAAGTAAAGCACGTCTCATCTGCAAGGCCAAGTTCAACTTGATTGCACTCTAGTTGTTAAACGTTGTGATCACACGAATGGGATGAGTAGATTCTGATACTGTTTCTGAAAGAAGTTGAAAACTTGATGTGAACATCTTACGTTTAAAGATATTGTTCATCTAAAGATTTCATTATTTACACACTCTCATGTTGTTCCTAACCCTGTCTTATATTCTTTATTCTTTTATATAAAGCAAAATTACAGTAGATGATTAAGCACCATAAAAGTAGTCCACATGACTCATGCTATATTCCGAATCTTCTGAATTCATACGACAGCTTTGTGTGACGAATAAACTGGAATTTAGGTTGTTATTCACTGATAATCTTCCCTTCTGCTGTAGATTTCAAATCCCATTTGCAGTCACATTTGATTCAAACATTTCATGTCGTGATTGGTCACATGACAGGCGAGAAATAATGGTGTGCGCTGTGCATCTAAAAGCGCATATTTTGATTTGAGAGCTATCGTGGAGACGATTATCAGTGAATAATGGCTTAAATTTGGTCTTTTTCTCACCCTACTGGCACATTTATTTATTTTTTAAATTTTATGTCATTCTACTTCTCCAGTAAATGTATCTTGTTTAAGGAATATTTAGATTATTCTTACTGGAACACTGCAAAATAAATAAATAAATAAAATTAGCATTTTTGTCTTGTTTTTCAGTAAAAATATCTAAACTCTTGAAATCTTATGCCATTTTACTTGTCAAGTAATTATACCTTCTTTTTTTTTTTTTTTTTTTTGGGATATTTAGATATGTTTACTGGAAAACAAGACAAAAATACTAATTACATTTTTTTCAGTGAACACAAGAATATATATATATATATATGTATACTGTATATTTTTTTACAGTGTATTCCTTCAAGCTCTTTCACGTGAGATGGCGTTTGTTGTAGTCCGGGCCACAACTTTTATAGATGGTAACAACAGATTTTCAACCATACTCAGTTTGAAAGGTTAATGTAGTGACAATTCAATTCAGATAAATGGCTCTGCTTTTGCAAGTGAGCTCAGAGGTGAATCTCAGAGAGTGAATCTGTATATCAAAGGAAGAGAGAGCTAGAAAACAATTATGGATCCAGTGATCTGCACTAGTGTGTTGAAAGACACTTTAAGTCTTTCAAAGAGTGTACTAAGAGTTTAGAGCTCTCCTTGATCTAATGAAAATCCATATTGCAAAACAGTTAGCACTGAGAGAGGCATAGGTAATCCAATAAGAAACATAACGCAATTTCTGAATTACTGGTAGAGCATATAGATAATGGAGATTAACTATATGGTTTTATGTAATAATGTAAAAAAAATATATATATCTATATAAAAATGTACTTGAGGCCATGCAGTTTAATAAACGATATAGCCGCAGTACTCCTTTAAATATCACTGCACAACCTAATGGTCACTCAAATGTGCGTGTCAATGTTAAACCAATCAGCCGTTCCTGAAGGCACAGGAAATAGACTTTATTAGCACTCACCTCCTCTATTAAGACAACTTTTAGCCCTCACCTACAGAATTAGACTAAGTGGCCTGTCACTGACTATTTCGATTCATATTCATTGTCGAAAGTGTCAAAATTACAATGAAATAGCTGAAAATCCAGCTGCAGCATAGACGGGCCTGACCGAATACTAAAGTGACTTTGGAATATTGCCAGAGATCATTTAGCAGAGACGGGCCACTTCTATTTAAATTAATCGGAGAAATGGGAACACCCAACCAAGAAGCTCTCGTGCCCAACGGTCAACAGATGTAGAAAGGAAGTCCTGCCTTACAAGTCAAAGAGCCAATCACCTTTTAGATACAGACATCGCCTGTCAATCAACTCGCTAACGCGCATGCGCATTAGCTATACCAGCCGGGAAAATTGCGTGTTTTAGTATAATATGAGGTCAAGAAGCACAATTTATGATTCCAATATTATCAGATTTTATTGCTAATTTTAAATATCTTCTTTAATCGTAATCTTGACCGACCGTTTTTGAGATTTTGGTGTCCCCCCATTCAAGTAGATAGGAGCTGCACCGGCATGACTGGACAGCCTGATCTCACATAAAATTTGGCAAGCGTGTGCCGATTTTTCTTTAACCAAAATCAGTATACACTGACTGAATTTGAAAACACTGAAGCTAAAGCAGTAAGTGTTTCAGAGCATATAAACAAGTGTGACAGCCATTTACATCCAGAAGCCAGTTGTAAAAATAATTGTTTTCAGCTGAACAGGGTGTAAAACAGTGAAGAGAAATGTTTATTTATTTAATCTACCCCCCCAACCAAAACCCAAATCTAACCTTAACCATTAGTAGAGACAAAATGCAATGTTAGGGATAAAAATGCAACCTTGTTATCATGCTTGCGATTATTTATACAAACGTGATTAATTTCTCATTTGATTGGGGAGTGAACTGTGGTCTCCCATGCAACTGATGCGACGCACTAACAGTCATGCCACGAGGGAAAGTAATTGTCATTGAGCCGTTCCAAATATGTCCGATGGGAGATAGCGCATGTCAGTGAGTCGGCATACTGTTGCCGATCCTAGGGTACCAGAACTTTCGGAAACAGCATGCCGACTTCCCGTGTTAGCCTCCCTAGAGCATTCCAAAGATGGCCGAAATTGAACTTACTTGTTAGAAAGACTAAAAAAGGCTAAGGCTAAAAAAAGTCAAAATGTGACTAAACATGCATTAAATGGTAACATATTTGGGTAGGCAGATTTTCTTAGCAAAAATATACTGTGGTGGCACCGTACAGTGAGTGAAATACCATCAAACATACCAAAAAAAAACAAAAAAACATGAATAATACCACAGCGAATAAAAAACTACATATTTTGTTCATTAAATATTTCTATTTTAGCTACAAATGTATTAAACCTTGTGCAACCTTCAGGACTTTTTTGTCTTTTTCATGTTTGTTTTTTCGATCATTTTGGCTGTGTTAATGCCAACGGCATAAATTTTGCCAAAGGTGTGTATTTTTGGGGGAATTTTGATATTTCAACCTCAGTTCCTGTAATACATCTAGAATATGCTGTGTACACATAATAGTTACACTCAGGACCTTCAGGACAAAAATGTCCCCACTTAAACCCATTAAAAATGCAATGTTTGATCCCAGTGCCATTAAAGCACTAGGCTTCAAAATTTAAAGTTTTAATATTTTCCACCAGATGGCGCCATTTTTCTCATGTTTAGCCTATGGAGCAAATACATGCTTTTTTCCTATTTTCTGTTTGCTGTATTATAGAGCACTGCAGGCCAACTGAATAAATGATGCAGCTAAAATTATGTGTGTGTGTTGGTATGGATGTCAGAGTGTGTTTTGTATGTGTGTATTGAGAAATGTGTGTGTGTGTGTGTGTGTGTGTGTGTGTGTGTAAAAAAACAACAGTGACATTATGTAAACAAACTGGCATTTAAAGGGTTAAAATCCTGAAAGTGGAAAATAATATTAATATATAATATTATTATGGCTGTTTTTTGACGCAGACATTTTTGTCCTCTAAGGACCTCTGAGTAACTTTTTTTTTTTTTATTGACGCACAAGGATTAAATTAACCACGTGCTTATTTTTCAATGTCGTCATCAGTGTTGGGTGTAATGCATTACTAAGTAATTAATTACTGTAATTAAATTACTTTTTCATTGAAAAAACTAAAGTATGGGATTATTCTTAATTTTTCAGTAATTTAATTACAGTTATTTCTGATATAATTGTGTTAAATACTGTATAAACTATATAACAATTCTATATAAAACAATTGTGAATTTAAAATAGAAATTTAACGTCTAATTTTAAAATGTATGTTTTCTAATTTAACACTGCCCCTTAAATTCTTTGGCTAGTTCATGAATAATTTATTTGATTTTATATGATTTATTTGAAAGAATTAAAAGAACTATTTCATGTCTATCCTTGTATTTTTCATCTGGATGAGGTTGATCAGGGTTTAAGAAAGTAATTATTAATAAGTAATGCAATTACTTTTCACACAGAGTCATTTGTACAGTAATCTAATTACACTGTAGAATATATAATTAGTAGTTAGTAATTAATTACTTTTTACCCAACACTGGTCGTCATACTAAAATAGAGTATCTAGCGCCCTCTGCTGGTCTGTGCTTAAAACAACATACAAGAAAAGTAATTTCCCGAAAACTCGAAAGGTGGCGCTGTCTAAAACTGAAGTCATATTCACACAGCGGTCACTCTTTACTGAAACTCGTTGGTTGTTTACACGGATACAGGCTTTCACTGTAAGCGGCAGTCATACTTTCTCTCAGTAATAAAGCCGTTTAAATCTATTTTCATCATGGGATGTGACGGCGGAACAATTCCCAAAAGACATGAATTAGTTAAAGGACCGAAAAAGGTTGAAAAGGTAATTAAACATTCATTAAATACTCGTGAATTGTTCATTTCTTCTCCGGAAGTCAGCTCGTAGCGAATTAGCATGAGAATGTCTCGACGTTTGTATTTTCTACATTCATAAAGAAACAGAATTGGAATAAACTATAATTTCTTAAACATTTATCAGTTGGCTGGCTGCTTAATTCAAAATATCTAGGTTATTTGTTATTATTTACAAAATTATTATTATATTGCCATTGTTTTGTACATGTGCTATTCATTTAAAATGGATTTGAGAAATATGCATTTGGGATAATATCATGTTATTTTTTTGAAGTGATTTGTAAATACCATTAATGCACGAATATGGTCATCTTTCAGTACTGTTGTATCATCATTTGAATCCATATAAAATGGATTCACAAATAAATGACAAATAAATGACTGTCGCATACATACACTTAAATACAGTTGAGTTTGCAGTTATAAAATATGTTTTTAAATGCGAAATGATTCAGAAATGTGCAGTGTGTGAGTGTAATATTATTAGAATTAGAGGTAGACCGATATATCGGTTTTACCGATTAATCGGTGCCGATAGTTGGTTTTTGGAACTATCTATTATTGGCAAAAATCTGTCAATAGTTGCTGATAGTTTTTTCATCATTTAGTCATGTCAAAATAAGAGTCCCGAGTGTGTTTTGGCTTTGTGTAGGTTTTGTGTAATTTATACTATAATTCTATTTTTACATTCAATTTGAAAAATTATTACAGGCCGATTAATTGGTTATCGGCATTTCCCACACATTAGTTATCGTATCGGCAAAATCCACTATTGGTCGACCTCTGACTAGAATGATGTAATATTAGTTTTCTATTCTCAAACTCTGGTCAGCATTCGTTTGTGGAATCGTTTTGTATTTATATGTTTATTTTATACCCTTTTCTCCCAATTTGGAATGCCCAATTCCCACTACTTATTAGGTCCTCGTGGTGGCGCGGTTACCTCAATCCGGGTGGCGGAGGACAAGTCTCAGTTGCCTCCACTTCTGAGACCGTCAATTGGTGCATCTTATCACGTGACTCGTTGTGCATGACACTGCGGAGACTCACAGCATGTGGAGGCTCGTGCTACTCTCCACAATACACACAGAACTTACCACATGCCCCATTGAGAGCGAGAACCCCTAATCGTGACCACGAGGAGGTTACCCCATGCGACTCTACCCTCCCTAGCAACCGGGCCAATTTGGTTGCTTAGGAGACCTGGCTGGAGTCACTCAGCACACCCTGGATTTGAACTCGCGACTCCAGGGGTGGTAGTCAGCGTCAATACTCGCTGAGATACCCAGGCCCCTTTTGTGTTTATTTAATATTCTTCTATACTACATGTGAATTGCAGAGAATGTCACTGGATGTTTATGGGCAGTTCCACAAAAATGTCAACCATACAATGGAAAAATGCAGTGTATACAGTGTATTTTTATTGTATATAGTCTTCTTATTTTGTGTATACTGTATATTGTAAATTATTAGGTGTATATTGTGTTGTGTAACAAGCTGTGGAATGACATGGTTGAGTGACAATAAAGGGATTTGATTTGAGTTTTTACAAAGTGTGTGTGGTCTCCCAAAAACTCATGTCCTTTTTTGTCACATCCGTAACGCAAGTTAATTTCCCGATCTAAACTGGAAACAAACTTGTCCAGACTAAAACCTTTCTGATGTCTGGACTCTCTGTACGGTTCTATGATTATACATAAAAATTGTTTGATATACTGGTAATGAGTACTTTATATATGAAGTTAAATTTTACATTTTCAGTGAAAATGTCACATCCATAACACTGGAATTGCCCTTATGTAGAGTTATACAAACTCCATTACTATCAGTATAACTTTGTTAATAGATCAGAACTTTTTGTTTTACAGGTTGATAAAAATGCAGAACTCGCTGCCAAATGGAAATATTGCGCTCTGAATCAAGAGAAGTTAAAGCGTCCCATTGTGGCCTGTGAGCTTGGCAGGTGAGTTTTTTTGGTTTGTTTTTTGTTTTTGCATTTGTCTGATATGTGGCCAACTGAAACAGTTGCGCAAAAAAAGTTGAAAGGCATATTCCAGGTTCAATCCATGCTAAGGTCAGTCACAGAATTATGGTGTAATGGTGATCACCATAAAAATACATTTCAATGTGTTCCTCCTTTTCTTTAAATAAAGCAGAAATATGGTTACAGTGAGGCTCTTGCAATGGAAGTCAATGGGGCTAATCCGTAAACGTCAAAATACTGAGTGTTTCAAAAGCATAGCCACAAGACGTGAATAATGTGTGTTAACATGATTTATATGTGATAAAATTGCTTTTTTAAACTTTCTTTTGGGAAAAGTTATGATTTAAACCACATTCAAGCTCAAATAATACATGAGTTTTGACAGAAGAATTAAGTGCTTTGATTAAATATTAAGATTCACATTTTTGCCTTTAAACCCTCCAAAAATCTGTGTATAACAGATGTTTAAATTGTGTTGTGTTAATTTGATGTTTTAAGTTGAGTGTAATTATGTATAACAGATGTTTAAATTGTGTTGTGTTAATTTTATGTTATTGTAATTGATATATGTCTCATCACTGTCACGACTGCTATGTTGATCGGAACTGCACCCAAGAATTTCACACACCATTGCACTTGTGTATATGGCTGTGTGACAATAAAGTGATTTGATTTGATTGATTGAAATTTACCCATTGACTTCCATTGTAAGCGTCTCACTGAAACTTTTTTTCACTCCACAAATGCTGTCGAGTAAGCTTAACTGGTATCGAACCCAGAATATTCCTTTAAGATTATTGACAGAAGCATTGTGCTAATTAAGCTAATTGTGCCAGGATTTTGTTCACATGTTTACCTCCCTTATAAATAATTTAGCATAGTTTTTGCATAGTAACCATAGTTTATTACAGCATTAGCAACCACAGGTAAAACCACGGATGGCTCCTCATTACTTGCCTTTTAATTTATTTGTTGATAGTTGCATTTTAAAAAGAGTGTTTATATATATATATATATATATATATACACACAGTTGAAGTCAGAAGTTTACATACACGTAGGTTGAAGCCTTTAAAACTTGTTTTTTAACCAATCCACAGATTTAATATGTGTATTCCAGTGGGTCAGAAGTTTACATACACTAAGTTAACTGTGCCTTTAAGCAGCTTGGAAAATTCCAGAAAATGATGTCAAGCCTTTAGGCAATTAACCAATTAGCTTCTGATAGGAGGCGTACTGAATTGGAGGTGTACTTGTGGATGTATTTTAAGGCCTAACTTCAACCTCAGTGCCTCTTTGCTTGACATTATGGGAAAATCAAAAGAAATCAGCCAAGACCTCAGAAAAAAAATTGTGGACCTCCACAAATCTGGTTCATCCTTGGGAGCAATTTCCAAACACCTGAAGGTACCACATTCATCTGTACAAACAATACTACGCAAGTATAAACACCATGGGACCATGCAGCCAGGAAGGAGACGCATTCTGTCACCTAAAGATGAATGTAGTTTGGTGTGAAAAATGCAAATCAATCCCAGAACAACAGCAAAGGACCTTGTGAAGATGCTGGAGGAAACCAGTAGACAAGCATGTATATCCACAGTAAAATGAGTCCTATATTGACATAACCTGAAAGGCTGCTCAGCAAGGAAGAAGTCACTGTTCCAAAACTGCCATAAAAAAGCCAGACTACAGTTTGCAAGCGCACATGGGGACAAAGATCTTACTTTTTGGAGAAATGTCCTCTGGTCTAATGAAACAAAAATTGAACTGTTTGGCCATAATGTTCACCATTATGTTGGAGGAAAAAGGGTGAGGCTTGCAAGCTGAAGAACACCATCCCAACCATGAAGCATGGGGGTGGGAGCATCATGTTGTGGGGGTGCTTTGCTGCAGGAGGGACTGGTGCACTTCACAAAATAGAGGCATCATGAGGAAGGAAAATTATGTGGATATATTGAAGCAACATCTCAAGACATCAGCCAGGAAGTTAAAGCTTGGTCGCAAATAGGTCTTCCAAATGGACAATGACCCCAAGCATACCTCCAGATTAGTGGCAAAATGGCTTAAGGACAACAAAGTCAAGGTATTGGAGTGGCCATCACAAAGCCCTGTCCTTTGTGGGCAGAACTGAAAAGCGTGTACGAGCAAGGAGGCCTACAAACCTGACTCAGTTACGCCAGTTCTGTCTGGAGGAATGGGCCAAAATTCCAGCAACTTATTGTGAGAAGCTTGTGGAAGGATACCCAAAAAGTTTGACCCAAGTTAAACAATTTAAAGGCAATGCTACCAAATACTAACAAAGTGTATGTGAACTTCTGACCCACTGGGAATGTGATGAAAGAAATAAAAGCTGAAATAAATCATTCTCTCTACTATTATTCTGACATTTCATATTCTTAAAATAAAGTAGTGCTCCTAACTGACCTAAGACAGGGAATGTTTTCTACTATTTAGGGGCCGTTTACACGACAATGTTTTCAACTAAAAACGGAGAACTTTTTATGCGTTTTGGCTGTTCTTTTACATGACAATGGTGTTTTGGGGCCTGAAAATGCAAACTTTTGAAGACGGGTTTCAAAGTGCAAGTTTCTGAAAACGCCGTTAACGTCTCCGTGTAAACATACAAAAACGAATTTGTGAAAACAATGATGTCATGCGCATGCGTATTACGTGTTATGTAAAGAATGATGGATTGATAGGCATCAATTTGAGATGTATAATTGTCTATGAATACTGGTGTCTGTGCAAATAACAATAATCAACAATTTATTCATTTGGAGTGTTTTGTATGGAGTGTGAACATTGTACAGTAGGCAGAACCTGCAATCTGAAAATCTTGAAATTAATGTGTGGATTCAGATGGGAAACATTTATTTGTATTTTAAATGTTAATTATTTACTTAATTTTATTGGATGTACCTTTACCCTGCAATTCATTCACCCACCGCTTATGTATATAGCCTATAGACAGAGATGTGATGCCATGTACAGTATTCAATGATATGCTTAGAATATGAAAACATGAGGCAGTGAAAATGCATGTTAGATCCAATGTACACAAGACCTCTCTCTCCATCAGAAGATATCCATATATCAGAGTTCTGTCTGATATCCAAAACCAGTCAACATCAACAGCTTATGTTAACTTACTCTCTTACTCTACAACAAACTATAGCATTTGTTATGAAAGCAATTCTTACAACAGTTTTCTTCCACCAGACTGTATAATAAAGATGCGATCATTGAGTACCTGTTGGATAAGACAGCAGAGAGGCCAAACACTGAGGTTGTGGCTCACATCCGTGGAATCAAGGTCAGTGTAACAATGAGCCCTAAGAGCTTTGGGTCATGTGTATAAGTGTGAAAAAAGGCTTGTTATAGGACCGTATACCTGATACATAATGTTTGAACTGTGTGTGTTAATCTGTTTTGTAGGATGTGAAGGAGTTGAACCTCACTGATAACCCAGCATGGGAGGGTGAAAGCAGGAACATTAAAGGAGATCGTTATGAAGACATGCACTGTGCCATGTTCATCTGTCCTGTTGTCGGTCTGGAGATGAATGGCAAACACAAGTAAGACAACATTCTGTCAGGTCATGCACTTCTATTGACCACAGATAAAATAATAAGCCTCATAGAATGAACGTTACTATAACTACATGCTGAATTCTATGTTTCGCTGCTGTTTCCAGGTGAAATGAACACTAGAGGTGCTCCAACAACTGTGCATTTTATTCACTTTCACACAAATCACGACTGTAATGGCTGATTTATGACTTTATAAACACTTATTTTTCGCTCAAACACTGCTGTGTTATGGTATTGAAGCACTTTCACCATAACGCATCATTTGATAAACGATACATTTTAACGCTTGTATTACAGACTCACCTACATTTACACACTTATTCCAATATAATTAGCTTCTGCGGTAGCTCACCTGATAGAGTGATGGACTTTGGACTCTGAAGTTCATGATTCGAGCTCAGCCAAACACGCAAGCTGACATATAAGACGAAAGTGTCATAGAAGCGACACAAAATGACGTGGTTGCTTCAGAAAATGTGCGTTTCATGTTGCGCTTGCTTTTAGGACACTATCGGTTAGGTTTAGGTTTTGATTTAAGGTAACATAGTCTCTTTTCATTTGATTTAGATCACTATTGGTTAGGTTTAAGTTAAAGTTTTTGGTTAGGGAGGTACGTTTTACTCATTAACACCTTCATCTAAAATTCACCTTAAAAACCTCGTCGGAATACAACACTTTCACTTGCTTTTGGCGCCCCCCGCTGGATATTTTACCGAGAAACTGCAGCGAAATGTGTAATGAAGCACGTCATTTCGCTTTGCAAAAATGTCACGTAATATTCATGAGATCAGGCTGAAAATATGAAGCCTTTCTGGCTGCAACCACCTGAATACACATGTGAGATCAGCGACAGAGTTCCAGGCAATAGTTCTAAAACACCTTCTCATACGTTATTATTACTATCGTCCAGATTTTAATATCACAGGAAAGTCATTAAAACTATGAAATTACACAAATGGAAATAAAGGAATTATTTACTGGACACTTGTTGCCCACTCCAACTCATCCATTCAAAATGAGTTTTCTTCAATTAAAATGTTAGTTTTGTAATGAAAGACATATATAGGCATAATCTATATTTGTGTCCAAAACTAATTTCAAGCATGTTAGCATAAGCCTTTAGTTTAAAAGGATTTTAAGATCACGAGAAGCATAAATTCAGTCAGTTTGTCCAAATACAGTATTTGGTTATTAGGGGATATACTGCCAGAACCATTTATTGTAAATATATCCTCAAATGTATCTCAAAAAGTAAATGAAATAATAATAATTATATATATTTCTATTTCCATGTTCCCTTGAGGGTGATATGATACTTGTGATTTTAATTGCCCTGACTTTGTGTCAGGTTTTGTTTCCTGCAGACGTGTGGATGTGTTTTCTCAGAGCGAGCACTCAAAGAGGTCAAGACTGAGATCTGCCATAAGGTGAGTGAACAAAAAACCCAAGGTTTTTATTTTATTTTTATGTTTGCATTTTCCCCACTGAGCGAGCTATCGCTGCATCTCTAGCTTTGTGTTTGTTGATTTGCTGTGTAAGTGCTTTATTGGATCAACTGTATGCTAATACTGTTCATGAAACCCTACAGGGTAAAAGACCAGTGACATTACCAGAATATACTTCATTTGTTTACTTCATGCAAAATATGTTTAATCTTCTTCATATGTGTTGGTCACAGGACAGATCTCTTGGATTAAATATTTGTTTAATAGATTTTGCTTTTGAATTTTCCAGACCAAAGATTAATTTTGGATTTTGTAGATTTTCTCAAATCTGCTTTTAAGGCAAGTGCAGAGATTTAGTGTGTATAGTTTCCTTTACGATGTATTAATGCCTAATTGGATGGTCAAAATAAGACAGTTTTATGTAATGTGTTAATAGGAATTAAAATGTTACATTGGAAGTAATAATGTTTAACAACATCGATGGCTATCATCGGCATGCCGCGTAGCAGATCCATGCATTTAGAGATACAATTCACTCAAAAAAATAACTCTATGGCTGAACTTTATACCATGTAATTTCAACTTGAATACTTCAAGTAGAGGGAGCCTAATTAAATTAAGTAAACCCAACAAAAATTAACTTGCCAAAACAACTCAAATAAAACTCTTTTTTTGTGATATGCTAGCTAGTGACAGGAAATGTTGGGGGAAATGTGGTGTAGGGCTTTACTGGTTGTTTAGATCAGTGTTATTATCAGAAATAATAATTATTTCTGTAGTTAATAATTAATATTTAAATTAATCAATTGAATCTAACTCATTAAAACCTCATATGGGACTCCAGTAAATGTAGTGTGCTATGTTTAGGAGCAAGTTTGGTTAATTAAGATAATTATTAAAATCAATAGAACATTGATGAGAATCAATGTTAGCTTTTTAAAATCCTTTAAATCAACAATTATCAAAGATAATCGTTAATTGTTAACATCGATGAAACATTAATTAAAATTAACACTAGCTTATTTATCATTCAAATTCAATCATCAAAGATAATTATCAAAAATCAATAGAATATTAATAAGGATTAACATTTACGGGGCACCACCCTGAAATCAGGGACTAATAACCAAATAGTAAAACAGTCTCAATATTAGATTGTTTTCTTAGGAAAATCGACATCCGAAGAATATCGATTTTTCCGGAAAAAAACAATGAATGAAGGTTTGAATCCGAGCACTGACATCCCTTCAGCATGACACAGGTGTATGCAAAACAAACCAAAACACTTCTCTTTGTAATATAAACAAAGTTTATTTATGCAGTAATATCAATCAATAATTAATACAGTGCAGTTAATAAACTTCAGACTTACAACTACAAACTAAACAGTGATATGATTAGATATGGAAATCAAAATAATCCTATAACACATAAGGTGTGGGTGTGTGTGTGGGTGTGTGGTTAGTAGAGAGAGAGATGATTAAGTGACAGCCCTAAAGCCGATTTTGCGATAGTGGGAGAGAAAACAGCTGTGTTCATCACTCAGAGACGCGGTGGACGGCTCGTAAACAGTCCCGTGTTATTTGACTCTTTAATGGATGAACTCAGTTGCTGTCTCATCCGCGATGGCGAAATTGCACAACAATCCAATTTGGTTGGACCACAATACAGCAAAACAAATTTGTGATAATTAATACCCTGAGTATTAATAATGAGCGGACACGGCGGTCCGTAAACTGTACAAGCAAAAACCTTGAAACACAAGAATAACACGCTATAATATTCTATCTCTGCCCAGACGTAACCTCTTACTTGAATCGCATGAGGACACAGGTAGAATGTGTTTTCCTCCGTCCTTTAACTCTGACCCGGTTCCTTGAGGCTCGGGTGATGACGGGAGGCCGTTTCCTCGCTCTGTCGGCGGGCGGTACGGCTGTTGATTCTCGGTGGGCTGGCGGAGAACTCAGAAATGTCGACTTGATTGAAGATGGAAGAGAAATCTTTAATCTCTTCACTTCTGTAGGCAAACGGATGAAGATGCGAGTTGCTTGGCGGTCTTTACTTCGGATCCGTTGAGAGTGTTCGGTTGAACACAGAGTAATCTCAACTCGTCCAGCGAGATGGAGATTGTATGGCTACAGTTTCAAGTCGGACGTTACTTCCTTGTGCCATGAGGTTGCACCTGAGAGCAGCGAAGAGCTGTGTCCATACTCGGTGAACAAAGTCGCTGGAAGCAACTCACGAAACATTTCAGAGGTATTTCAACTCCTGATGATGTCATGTTTGAGGGACGTTCTGTTGTGTGCCTCATCCAATAGGAGTTGAGAGTTCGATCCTTTAGTGAGCAAGGCTTCATGGATTTGTAGTCTGTTTTGGACTCCCTTTGTTTGATTTTGGCGTGATTTTTATCAGTAAGATTTACGACTTGGAAGGTGGGGGCTTGAGTTAGGTTTTTACGACTGTATTAGGCCTGCCTTTGTCTTCTATCTGAATACATGAGGCCCAACAGTGGTGGGAAGCACAACTGAGTGCAACTTAGTCACTATGCCTTGGTTAGCACGGCAATTGCTCAATGAATAATGCAATATGTAGAATAGAGATCAACCGATAGTGGATTTTGACACTACTGGTAACTAAGGTGGTGGGAAAGGCCGATAACCAATTAATCGGCCGATAGTTTTTAAAACTGATTTATAGAATGTCAAAAAAATCTTATTTTTCCTAACTATGACGGCACAGACAAAGAGTCCTAAATGAATAAATTCCCAGATGCAGTTTATTGTTCAACCAAAATCCACAAAATAACCAGAAAGAAATGAAGATGTGGTGCATAACACTGGACTTTTAAGTATAAACATGCATGAAACACCGGGGACTCTTATTTTGTAATGATGAAAAACTATCGGCAACACTTACAAGTATCCCCCTTTATATTCATCTTGCACAAAGATATATAGAAAAACTCTTAATTTTAACATTTACTCTCCCTTTCGAATCACATGCAAAGATGAAATTCAATATATATCTCGATAATTATGTATTTGCTCTGAAATGGCTCAAAAGTGATTTTTTTTTAATCAGAGGAGCCATCATTTCATCTAAACAGCCATTGTAGCCAAGGCAAGTAGATTCAATATTTTGAAAGCATTGAAAAAAAAATCAGCTTTTCTCTAAATGAGCACAAGGCAGAATGAGATTGAATCATTTTCATTGATATGCACTTTTATATTTATATTTAATATACAATGATAAGATAGTAGCTTAATTGAAACCAGTATTTACCTTCATATATTTTTACTAAAAAAGTTTTTGTGAATAAACAATGTGTTCTAAAACTAGTCCACTTATCCTTTTCTGTTATACTGTGCAGCGTTTGTAGATGTGTATAATAACTTGTAGCGGTTTGGAATTGTGCGAATGCTTGAACATGAAGTATGTTTTCTTTCAAAATGTATGTGAACTGCTCTAAAAGTGCTTAAAACACGAGCCCCGTGCGTGCACAGAACAGCGCGTCACCTGTTTATTCAGAAGAGGTGTACCGTGTTTGTCTTTAATCGCAGCCTTTTGCAGTTTAGTTATCACATATGACCATTTATCTATTTTGATTAATTGTGCAGCCCTGAAGGATCATGAAATTGGACTATATAATGGCCAAATAAAAACCACAATAAAATCATCGTGATATTCATGATATTGCTGAATTTTGTATCGTCAGCAAAATCATTACGATTATATTGAGAATATTCAATATGTCACCCAGCCCTATGGGGAACTAGAAATCCTCCAGTTTCAGTTTACCAAACAAAAAAATATTCATGTTATCCCAACGCAAATGGATTAAGTAAAGCTGACAAGACACTTTTGTTAGTTGATTCAACTTAAAGTTCCCTTGGTTTCTTACATTTTTTTGAGTAATATTTACATGCGAGGCTAAGTAAAACTGAGGACAGTTATTTTATTTTTAAGGTGACATTAAAAAAGCATGACCTTAGGGGCGTTTAAATAGCGCTAAAAGAAGCTTTGGCACACCGCAACGAATAGAACAGAACATAGGTTTGTCGAGACGCATTTGTCAAAAGTTTTTAACTTTGCACAGGGTCTAAAAATGGCAGTGCAACAGTTAAAGATGTCCATCCAGTTCATGTTAATATAGAAAAATAATTGAACAGTGCAGGTGGATGCAAAAGCACTTTCAGGGTGAACAGCATCCGGAAAGTATTCACAGCACTTCACTTTTTCCACATTTTGTTATGTTACAGCCTTATTCCAAAAAGGATTAAATTCATTATTTTCCTTAAAATTCTACAAACAATACCCTATAATGACAACGTGAAAAAAGTTTGTTTGAAATCTTGCAAATTTATTAAAAATAAAAAACGAAAAAAATCACATGTACATAAGTATTCAGAGCCTTTGCCATGACACTCAAAATTGAGCTCAGGTGCATCCTGTTGCCACTGATCATCCTTGAGATGTTTCTACAACTTGATTGGAGTCCACCTGTGGTAAATTCAGTTGATTGGACATGATTTGGAAAGGCACACACCTGTCTATATAAGGTCTTACAGTTAACAGTGCATGTCAGAGCACAAACCAAGCCATGAAGTCCAAGGAATTGTCTGTAGACCTCCGAGACAGGATTGTATCAAGGCTCAGATCTGGGGAAGGGTACAGAAAAATGTCTGCAGCATTGAAGGTCCCAATGAGCACAGTGGCCTCCATCATCCATAAATGGAAGAAGTTTGGAACCACCAGGACTCTTCCTAGAGCTGGCCGCCTGGCCAAACTGAGCGATCGGGGGAGAAGGGCCTTAGTCAGGGAGGTGACCAAGAACCCGATGGTCACTCTGACAGAGCTCCAGCGTTTCTCTGTGGAGAGAGGAGAACCTTCCAGAAGAACAACCATCTCTGTAGCACTCCACCAATCAGGCCTGTGTGGTAGAGTGGCCAGATGGAAGCCACTCTTCAGTAAAAGGCACATGACAGCCCGCCTGGAGTTTGCCAAAAGGCACCTGAAGGACTCTCAGACCATGAGAAACAAAATTCTCTGGTCTGATGAAACAAAGATTGAACTCTTTGGCCTGAATGGCAAGCATCATGTCTGGAGGAAACCAGGCACCGCTCATCACCTGGCCAAAACCATCCCTACAATGAAGCATGGTGGTGGCAGCATCATGCTGTGGGGATGTTTTTCAGTAGCAGGAACTGGGAGACTAGTCAGGATCGAGGGAAAGATGAATGCAGCAATGTACAGAAACATCCTTGATGAAAACCTGCTCCAGAGCGCTCTGGACCTCAGACTGGGGTGAAGGTTCATCTTCCAACAGGACAACGACCCTAAGCACACAGCCAAGATAACAAAGGAGTGGCTATGGGACAACTCTGTGAATGTCCTTTAGTGGCCCAGCCAGAGCCCAGACTTGAACCCGATTGAACATCTCTGGAGAGATCTGAAAATGGCTGTGCACCGACACTCCCCATCCAACCTGATGGAGCTTGAGAGGTCCTGCAAAGAAGAATGGGAGAAACTGCCCAAAAATAGGTGTGCCAAGCTTGTAGCATCATACTCAAAAAGACTTGAGGCTGTAATTGGTGCCAAAGGTGCTTCAACAAAGTATTGAGCAAAGGCTGTGAATACTTATGTACATGTGATTTTTTTTTTTATTTATTTTTTTTAATAAATTTGCAAAGATTTTAAACAAACTTCTTTCACGTTGTCATTATGGGGTATTGTTTGTAGAATCTTAAGGAAAATAATGAATTTAATCCATTTTGGAATAAGGCTTTAACATAACAAAATGTGGAAAAAGTGAAGCGCTGTGAATACTTTCCGGATGCACCGTATCTTCTAGCAGAAGGATCCGGTGCATTGCATGCCTGACAGTAACCTTTAGCTGCAACAATATAGTTGTACATTATTGATAATAGTAATTTGATTTATAGCCAGTAGGTAAGACTGGACAATGGCTTATCATCATATGTGAAGATAAGAGCTAAGTCAGCCAGCAACTGAGGTTGTAAAAGGTAATCTGGTAATGCTCACCCTGCTTTTAATGTGTATACATTCTACTGTGTGTACTGAGCATGGTTGGGCTTGGACTGGCTTGGACCATGGCTAATGAGTGTTGATTTGTCTGTAGTGTACTGTACACTCAGTAGTGAATGATTAACTCTGCAGTCCCCTGCTTCATTCTAATTGGTTTCAGGCTCAGTGAGCTAATGTTTATCCGTCATATTTGTCTTAATTAATCAGAGCATCATGGCGGAAATGGAGAAATTGCATGCAGTCTTCTCTAAGCAGTATAAACAAGTTTACATCGAACATGGTGTGCTGAGCTGTGCTTGGAAAAACAAACGGAAAATTTGAATATAGTATGTAAACGCCTGAGGGACTGATATCTCTGAAGCCAATGTTTTAACTATTCATTGTGCTGTAAATCATAACCTGTGGTTATGTATTGTATTACATACCTTTTAGCTCTTGAATGCCCATCTGTCATGCCTGTTTTTGACTAGAGGGAAAGGCAGCTGGTTCTTACGGTCAGATAAGAGGCTGGAACCTTTTCTGTTGCAGTATTGGTCAGATGATGCATAAAGACCACAGTTTCATATGCACACTAGCATGGGCGCAAGCACCTGTTTGTCAGAATTCATCAGAATTTCATTGTCTGAATATGTGAGTGGTGCTTGCCCATGCAAAAGTCACCATCACAAATCACAATGCTAAGGTTTCATAAGTGTCTTTTATTCATCATTTACTCACCCTCATGTGTTCCAGATGTGCATGAATGACTTTCTTCTGCTGAACACAAATGAAGATTTTTAGAAGAATATTTCAGTTCTGTAGGTCCATACAATACAAGTGAATGGTGATCAGACCTTTTTAGCTCCAAAAATCACATAAAGGAAACTTAGAAGGATTCAATAAGACTCCAGTGATTTAATCCATGTCTTCTGAAGCGATATAATAGGTATGAGTGTGAAACAGATCAATTTGAAGTCCTTTTTTTACTCTAAATCTCCACTTTCACATTTACATCTGAATGTGAAAGTTAAAGTGGAGATTTAGAGTAAAAAAAAAGGACCTAAATATTGATCTGTTTCTCACCCACCCCTATCATATCACTTCTGAAGACATGGATTAAAACATTGGAGTCTTATTGAATATTTCTGTTTCCTTAGCTTGAATATGGTAAAAGAACATTCTGACAACTCTGAGGAAGGCATAACGTGAGAAATTCAGGCTACTAGACTACACCGTTGGGTGCCAATGACATGAATGAGAAAAATTAAAATACTCCGTGCTCTCACCCCCCAAAAGTTTTCCATTTGACTCGAGTGTAAAGCAGAAAAAATTTCAAGAAAATATTTTAACATTTACTGGTGGCACAAATGTATTGTATGCAGTGTATATGCATTGTGTTATCTATGTCCGGCACAACAGAGATGTGTCTCAGCACCAACTTTTATTTGACAAATAAATTGATGGCAACCACAGGAAACCTGTAGTGTGTGGTACTGTGGACTCTTATGTATATTCTACTGCTAATTATATATTCTTTGGTGTTAGTGTTGATGTTTTCTGCACAAGCAAACTGAAGTTATCGAGTTCTTCAAATTGAGTTATGCAGGTAACTGTGCTTTATTTCATTTATGCCATTTTTGTAGTTAATTACTAATTCTATAATTCTACTGGTGTTGCAATGTATTACACTTTCGGTTTTGTTTTTTTGTTTAACCTATTTACCTATTTCGGTCGCAGTTTCATCTGACGGTTGCTGAACTGTCTGGACTTCAACAGTTCAATGCGTTCACAGTGAAGCTGTACCTCAAAGCATGGTACACCTGCATTTCCTCAACATCTGCTCCACGAAATGATCTCCAATTGCTCAAAGATCTTGTTGCATACAGTGCAGTTAACAAGCCTGTTGCACATGCAGCTACAACGACATTAATGCACCATTTATGGTACTTGAGTGAAACACTTGTGGGACTAGCTTTCTTTGATTCTGAAATCTCTGCCACTGAGAAGGTTGACATGGTAGCAGCTTTGTCAAAACCTGGTAAAGACAGCCCTGCACCTCGCATTGAATCACTGGATGAAAGCATTGTGCCTCAGTTGACACTATCACACTATGTTTCGCTAAACACCAACAAGTTCTTTGATGTCATGCAGATTGAAACAGACTTCCTACAGCAGGATCCTAGCAGCTGGGAGATCAATGAACATTACAGCATCAGTCATCACAGGGTACAGCAGCTGAAGGTTGTCAATGATGCTGCTGAATGTGGCTTGTCACTGATACAGAACTTCAATTCTGTTATCACAAACCAAGAGGAAGGTTGTTGAAGGTCACCGTCAGCAGTTTCCTGTGTCCAAGAAGTCAATCATTGTTGAAAAACTCTGCAGTGACTGAAATAAGCCATGTCTGAATTGTGCACACTATACACTGTCATTCTTAAACACTTTTAAGCACATTCCGTTTTCAACGCTTTTCAATTTCAGGGATGTTGTGCCACCAATAAACAATGTTGAATTGTCTTAAATTTTTGTGTGTGTTTACTGTATATATGGAAGAATAAATCTAGGGGGTGAGAGCAAACAATTTGCAAACTTTAATTTTGACTGGCACCCTACTACACCGGTTATAAATAACTTGTGAATACGCTGTCATTTCATTCTCTGTGTCTGTTTGGGTCACTCTGCATTATCGCAAGTGAAAACAGCACGTTGTGTGCGGAGAAAATCATCGGCAGCCTGCTCCACTCCCTGTACAGCTCCAAAATGAGAAGCAGCGTGTCTGATCGCTCGCACCAAGGGCACTGTCATAAACAGGGACACTTCTGTCATCTCTCGCTCCGATATTTCATCTCATTCACATGCTTCTGACACCATCATAAAACTGAGTGTGATAAAGTTAATGTTCGAGTCAACATTCGGGACAATATTCATTCAACTCTGTTCTTTTCACATCATGAAGCCAAACCAACTCCGATATATAGGTACATCTGCTATTTTCATAAAATAAACCCACACTGTAATATTCGATGTAGTGCTAGTGTGCTTACGCCACGTTATGTACATGCTGTTGTTATAATTAGTATTAAATACATTGTTTAATGCACAGTTCCTTATTCCTTTTACTGGGATGGTGGGGTTAATGTACATTGCATATAATTTATGAAAGTAGGTAAATACATTTTAAACGGGACAAGATGACTTGGTTTCATTACTTAATTTGATTATGTATACTTTTAAAAACAGCATTTAATATTTTTGGGAGTTTCATACAAGGTTCAGTTAGACAAATAGCATTTTATATGTATTTTTGCATCTGTGTTGGGAGTATATAGCTTTTTAAAATGTATTTCCCATGATATGGTGATGAGAGGAGGGAGACGGTTGAATGCAAATGGGACGGGAGCTAGTGAAGAAACCATTGCAACGCTGCATTTGAGCACATAAACTCAAAAGACACTGCGGCCTGCATAGCAGAATCAGTTGGGAAAAGATGATAAATGATTTCTATATATATTATGTTGTGACTTGTTGAAAAACAGACCATACTGAAGACATAAGAAACATTATTAGAGGCAAATGTAAACTAAAGCAATAGCTGCAAACCCATAGCGGAAGTAGCTTTACCCTGCGGTGACGTAGTTTCTGATATTTGTGAAAAAGTCTAATTGACCCCTACTGTTTGAATGCTCACAACAGAATTGCAATAAGTAAAACCATAGGAAGCAATTGCACTTACGTATATTGCACATGTATAACTTTTATAAACAATTTTTGGGCAAAGTCAACTACAAAGAACCTTGAAAAAAAAACATAAATCTTAATTGATTTCGACTACAGTTTATCCCCTTAATGAATGCTTCAGAAACTGCATTAAAAGGGTAATTGTAAATCAATAAATATTGACTAATGTTATGTTTAACAATACAACAGTTATATTACTAGCTATAGTACTGAAACACTCACAAAACAATTAACATTCAAACAATGTTAAAACTTCAAGAGCTGTATATTTGTCTGTACATCGTGTACAGTATGTCCTGGCAAATTTGCATTGTAGAACGCAGTAAATCTTCCACAGAAGTCTTTGTTTTGTGATCTGTGTGATATTGGTTGGTTTTAAGAATGTGGTAGTTGTCAAGCCTGAAAACGATAGCTGACTGTTAGTTCCCTTTCTTTATGACATTCAATGTGGCGATAATTGGTCCAAAACAGTCTTTACGTTCAAACTCCGGCTGTTTACACTGACCACTTTTGCAAGATGCCATGATGGCTGAATGGGAACTTTGGCTTGTTGGAGAAGTTTATTCCTGTGCCACAGTTCCAGGCAATCCAAAGCTTCGAGGAAGCTTGCAGTCTCGAATTTATTCGCAAACATGCTGTCTTTGTTAACAACCCATGGTAAATCCCCAATCCCGAAGATGCAGATATCCCTGACGTATCGTCCTGTGAGTTCAAACACAGCATTCTTGATGTCATTAGATGTAAGGTTGTAAATACTCAAGGCAGATTGTGGCATTACGTAATATCAAATGAGAAATTGAACAATTTGCTCAATGTGATATTATACAATCTGGGTTGTAACTGTAATGTTTTGATTGCACAAAGACCTTCACTGCAGAAAATAATTTTCTTACCCAGTATTTTTGTCTTTTGTGTGTGTTTATTTTTTTTTTTTTTTTGACCAAATATTGAAATATTCTTAAAACAAGATACATTTACTTAAGAAGCAAAATTCTAAAAAATCTTTATGCTTAAATAAAAGAAAGAAATTGCCAATACAAGATAAATATCCTTGTGTTTGCTTATTGTTTTAAGCATACCATAAACCTCACAATTGTTTTTTAGATTTCTCTTAAAACAAGACTTAATATGTCATTTTGCTTCTCAAGTAAATGTGTCTTGTATTGTGACTTGATTGAATTTGCCTGAAATGAATGCAGTATTTTAATTAAGAATCGTTAGCCGGTGGCCTGGGAAGCTCAGCGAGTATTGACACTGACTACCACCCCTGGAGTCACGAGTTCATATCCAGGGTGTGCTGAGTGACTCCAGCCAGGTCTCCTAAGCAACCAAATTGGCCCGGTTGCTAGGGAGGGTAGAGTCACATGGGGTAACCTCCTTGTGGTTAGTGGTTCTCACTCTCAATGGGGCGTGTGGTAAGTTGTGCATGGATTGCGGAGAGTAGCATGAGCCTCCACATGCTGTGAGTCTCCGTGGTGTCGTGCACAACGAGCCACATGATAAAATGCGCAGACTGACTGTCTCAGAAGCGGAGGCAACTGAGACTTATCCTCCGACACCCGGATTGAGGTGAGTAACCGCGCCACCACAAGGACCTACTAAGTAGTGGGAATTGGGCATTCCAAATTGGGAGAAAAGGGGATAAAAATAATAATTAAAAAAAGAATTGTTAGCCATACAATTTTGTACCTTCACAGCCTTGGTGTGCAGTTCCCTCTTGGTCCCTCCATTTGATTGCACGAATATTGCCTTCCCACCCGCCTTTGATGAAACTGCCGGGTGCTTCTAAGGAGACAATGGAAGACCATGTGATTCTGAGCAGTTTCCGCTCACCACAGCTTCTTACGAAATCTTAAATCACTTTACGGCAACTAACAGCAAGTCAAATTACAACTCACCGAAGAAGCACCCATACTTCTGAGAATGCAACAGTTCCGCTCCTTGAATTTCATTGGCCAAGTAGCTTTCTAAACGGCATTCAGCTTGTCTTTGTTCATGGATTTCTGAGTTGTTGTTGGGATTTTTATTAATTCCAATGACAAGTCTTTTGAATCAATTCACTAAAGTGATTTGTTCACCTACCATTATGCCAGCAAGAGGCAACATGTGTCTTCAGAGCAACGCAAATTTTGTCATCGGCACAGTATATGTGTACTATCCGCGTACAGCCTAGTTTTTCGCAACCTGGTCTCATAGTGCAAACGTGGCTCTATATAAATTTTTTTAACTTGTTTTACGTGTCTCCAGTTACAATTCCCTGGCGATACAACAACTGTGTGTTTCATTCACTTTCACTCAAATCATGACTTTAATGGCTGATAATGACTTTATAAATACTTATTTCTCGACACACTTTTACTCTAACGCATCTTTTAAAAACGAAAGATTTTAATTCTTGTATTACAGACCCACCTACATATATAAACTTATTTCAACATGAATAGCTTACACGGTAGCTCAACTGATAGAGTGTAGATAGACCTGCTGGACCACGGTTCAAGACCAGCCAAGAACTCAAGCTGACACGTAACACATAGAGTCTTCTACATGTTAAAACAAGAATGGTTAGGTTAAGCCATTGATTTGATAAGGATGTCTTTTTTTAAAACGTCTCATTTGTATTTTAAAACACTACTGGTTAGGTTCAGGTAAAAGTTTTAGGTTAGGGAGGTATGTTTTAAAAACATCCATCTAAAATTCACCTTAAAACTTTATCTGAATATGACACCGTTTTACTTGCTTTTGGCGCCCCCAGCAGGATATTTCACTCGAAAACTGCAGCAAAACATGTTATACAGCACGTAAATTTTGAATTGAAAAAAATGTTGTAATGTTTACGTAAACTTCATGAGATCAGGCTGGTTGTTCTAGACTCGCAGACAATGCCTGCCGTTAACGGTACAAAAAAGTATCATTAAGCAATTGAAGTGTGCGTGCGGCGAACACGTCCATGGCAAAGTATACCCTAGCCTTTAGTCACTGTATCATTGACTCAACTGATTCGTTAAACAACACAGTCGTTCACAACCGAAACAATGTAAGTAATCAAGAATGATTTGTTTATTTAAAAGATTTATTCCATCATGTGCTTGATGCTTTGGCTTCATTTGCGTCAATTTTCAATGGCAGAGAAGATATGTACAAACTAACTGGCCAATTTTTGCCTGAATGCAAGTTATTCACTATTATTTACACATACACCTGTTAATCAGCCTTGGGGGCTGGTGTTGTTTCTACTACATTGTGTATTTCAGATTTATTTCTTAATATTAAGCAGGAACAGCCTCTGAAATTGTGCATATATTATAAGCATAATTAAGATTATTTTGGAAACTTGAACCTGTGCTGTGCACACTTTTCTTTACTAGGTTGTGATTGGCATCACTTCAATTTAAAAACCGCCCCACAGTAACAACTCCAGCCCCAAGGCTGATTAATAGGTGTACATGATTGGCAGATGCAGTTGCAAAAGTGATTTGCAATTCCATTTGACTTTTGTCAGGAAATGAAATTACCAATGGAAACATTGCCATTACTAATTCAAAATGACACAATGTATCATCCAGTGATGCTAGAGTAAATAATCTATGTCCTTTGATAATAATTTGGTTCAAAGTTAATGGAAAACTATGCGAGTTGCTCTCCGTGGCGCTGCAGAATTTTACACAGTCAGCAGACGCCGAGAGGTGGCGACGGTGTGCGTACCTTCATAAAAACATTATTGTTTCTAATTTTAGAACGTGCCATGTTGTCTGTCAGATGCGTCCAGTGTTGTGTTGAGAAATATGGATGAAGACTGTGTGAACTATTGTGCAATGAGTAGCTCTATTTATATATATAAAAAGGCAGATATAGATTGATAATCATCTGGAAAATTTTCTGATTATCGATGCGTGGAAAAGACAGATTCCAAGCCTAGTAAGGATCAATGTATTTTCTTTGTGTAGTTTTAGCTTACCCTCCAAATGATTTAATGTTACCCAGTAATGTTCATCAGGGCTGAAGGTATCTTTAGACCACTTCAGCAAGTCTTGGGCCACCGGACTGCTGAGCGCATATTCCACAAACTGTCTTGTCAAGGAGTAATAAGCAGTCCCAAAGTAGATAGTCAAGTTGTGTGGAGGAGGTCCCTTCTTTGCACCCTTGCTCTTTCGTGCCACATGGGAGTCTTTTACCTCTTCGTACTGAAACTCAGTCCTATGCTGCATAGTTGGCGGCTGCTTGACTCCGGGTGTCATATTCCGGTCTTTCCATTCAGAGCTGTGCATGTACCGGACCAACTCCAGGTTGCTTTGGATGGGGAAGTCCTGGCCACACAAGTTTATAACTCTTCTCCATTTTATTGGAGATCTTACCAGGTCCTTCATGCAGTTGATGTCAGCCTTAAGACGGGAGAAGCCAGCGTAGGTCACCCTTTCGCTGACAGATGGCAAGAAGACATTTGGGAAGCATCTTACCAAGTTCTGGACACTTTTCTTGTATTCTTCTGGTGCTTTAGCGTCAATATGAACGCAGTAGACGTTCTGAGGTGCATAGATCGCTCTCAGGAGCCTCACAAATGTTTCTAGCTCCTTGTGTATGGTGATGATGAAAGCCAAAGGAAACTCTTTTTCCTCTTTGCTCAGTGGCATCATAATGAAGTGAAGTTCTGACCGCAATCGAGTGCAGTTCACTTCGGGTTTGTTGACACTGCTGATCTCCTTACAGTTATTTCGCTGCCATTTAAACCCAGGAGATGGCGACGGAAGAATTGGACAGTTGTCGGGCAGGGGTGGGCAGCTCATGACATTTGGAGGGCCAATAGCTTGAGGGACATTGGATACTTTGACTTTCAGGTAGATGGTGAAACAGATTAGGATGCAGATTCCAAGGCAAAGGAGAAAACTGCACTTGGTGCTCTCAAGCTGGACCATAATAGTCCAGCATTAGAAAGCAACTATAGATATTCTGGAACAGAACACAAAAACAAAAATTAATAATTAACTTGATGCAGGTGCATTCAGCAATATTCATGTTTATGTTCCTAGTGGCATAGATGAAACATCAAGCAAAAACAGAAGTTCTCAGTTAATGGGGTATTTAGAGATAAAGCGATTCATATTCAGATGGTTATATGATCTCAACATGGCGGCACACATGAATGTGCGCCTGGTACCGCAGGTAGAATAAAGCCATTTTTTTCTCCGCATGCTGTTACGTCTTGTGCACAGTTGAGCCCCGAGCCTTTTAAAGTAAACTTAAACCGCGAGCCAGAACCGACGCGTTCAACGCATGAACACTACGATTGCTTTGTGATACTTAATGCAGCTGAACGTGGACAGGACGTGCATATCGTGATGATGACATTTCATGCACAATGTGCCCGAAAGGTAGCGGCATGCGGAAAACCGAAGTATACTTTGGCCACCTTATTGCACATGAGTTTCTCCTGTACTGATCTCCCAGCGTGAGTTCTTTAATGCGCAGAGTAATTAAAATAAATCTTACCTCACACTTCACAGCAGATGCACTGAAGGACAGATTATATATTATCAAACATTTAATGTTTTTTTTTTTTTTTAGATGTTTATAATGATTGATTATGATAGAAAAGATGCGATCGTGACTGCGCTTGCCGGCTATGCGCGCCGCCATATTTTCATTAGATGGGATTCTGAGTTTGGGAGAAGGCTCGAGTGGACTGACTAGTTTGTATATTCTTCGACGTCAGAAAACATGGCCGTAGCGCTGCATCTAAACAGTGCGCTCCGACTGTAACGGCTTTATACTTTTATTTAGTGATTGTTTTAAAGTTTGTAATATATATTAATATAAATATATTGCGATTTTGAAAAGACTATTTGAGCTGCTGGTTCATTATGACAACCGATTTTGCTGGTAAACAGCAGCATGAATGCAGATCACACTGGTTTGATCATACACGTCTGAGCCTAGCCTAGTGTAATCACACCAGTTTGATCGTACGTGCGAAAGGGTTAAGACTGATTTGACTGGAGTCTTCATCTCAAGTGAGTATACAACATTTTTTACATTTTTCAAAAAAATATTCTACTAATACAATTTATTTGTTTTTAGCAATATAAATAAATTTCTGTGCACCTGTAATTAGGCACTTTCTGCATTGGCGTAGTACCGCGCCATGTGCATCAAAATGAAGTTATTGTCATTCTTTTCAGTGCAAGTTAGTGCTATTTGCCTGGCGCAGTTAGTGTTGTGCCAGCAGTAATCAGAATTTTGATTTAAAGAGGATGATATGTTCATTTTCTAGTTATCAGGCAAGCAGTAATTCAGCAATTGTAATGATTTAAGCAATTGAAAAATTTAAATTTAATTTTTCATAAAGAAAATGAAGCCTACATTTAGGACTATTAAGATGCATTTGCATTTTTTTAAATTATTTCCAGGACACATTTGCACAAATATTGGCCCTATTCACTTATGTGGGAAAGTTTTTCTGTCTAACATTGGGTTTTGCCTATAAAAGCACTTGCTATTTTATTATTATTATTTTTGAACTTGTGTGTTATTTCAGCTGTAAAGTTGTTGAAATCGTCATTTAGGGTTTACTGCATTTCGTTGTCATAGCAACGAAATTGTAAAATTGGCTATACTTACACAGAAAAGCTTAGTAAACGATTTTATCATGTGAAAATCATTTTAACTCTCATATTGTTTGCGTCTTGCAGCTATAATTTTGAAACAGTGAGTATTTTATTGTTTACAGATTGGCCCCATTCGCTTCCATTGTAAGTGTCTCACTGCTTTTTTTTTAGAGCAAAGGAGGGACGAGTCGAAATACATTTTTGTGATATTCAACATTATAAACCCGGAAAATTCCTTTAAGGATACTGTAGGATGGTTAATTTATTATTCAAGGAAGTGTTTCAATGGCTTAATCTTAAACTCTTTAATACACCTTGAAAGCAAACACTTTTATTGTTTGCAAAAGTATGTTATTGACAGCAGTACTGTTTCATTGCTTTTTCTTGATTTGTATGTACTCAGGTAAGACTGCCAAGAGAATACAACCTCCATTATAGTTCTAAATTAATATTTTTTTATGGTAATAATCTCTCTTTGGAATTCCGTAGCTTCATGGTGGAAGATCATTCGTGCAATCTTTTAGCTGTTGAAGTAATGGTCAGATGGCAAACAGACTTTCTTTTAAATCCATTAAAGCACCTGCCAAGAGAACATAAGTAAATATATACGATCAAACTTCAGAGATAACTATACGGCCTGGTATTGTTACTGTAAGTAATTACTGAAAAGAATTAATGAACTACATGTACTTATTGTGTTATTATTTTTTGGAGCTTCTTGTACTTGTGTACTGTTATTACATTCGTATTGTTTTTTTATTAGTGTAGTAATGAAAAATAGTAATGCAACATGTGTAACACAGACACTGTAAAATAAAGTGTTACCAATTACAATTCAAGTCTAACTGTAGGGCTGTAGTGTTAAAACAGGAGGTGTAAATCTCAAACATTTTAAATTAATAGTATTTCAGATCGTTGTGCTATTCTGTATTATTACAGTAAAAGTGATATGTATGGCATCAGGTGAGTTAACCTGATGTTGTTTTCAATGAAAATATTAAACTAGACTTTCTTACCACACTTCTTGTGATTGCTCTACACACACTCCCTCAAGTGCATTTAGACACAGCCCAATAATCAATGACTTAAAGTGTGCCTACCTTTTAGCTCAAGCCTTATCCACTCCTGTAAATGGGAAATGAGATTAAACATTCACAAACGTTCTCGCGAATGCCTACTTCAGCATGAGCACAGTCTACCACACACTGTTGGGAGCAATATCCTGCTGCTGTGCATTTACAGTCAGTGCATCTGCATTATTGACAAAGAGACAGAGAAATTATACTGGGTGTGTGCCGCTTGTTGCTGTTATGTCGTCATGCGTGTGCTGTCCTCCCTAAGCTGTGGGGATTGGCTGCTCGGTTACGCTCCCCATGAGGGAGTGGGAGGAACCAAAGTTGAAAAGGGGGTTGGTCCAACCAGAGCCATAATTTGCCCCTCTTTTTCTCCTCAACACTTCTTACTTCCTCTTTATTACATGAGAAGCATATTGCTTCATGGCATCTGTTTATGAAAACATTTATGAAACAAATATAACATTTCTACAAAATTCGCATGTTTTAAACTAGATTTCTAAACATTTTCTTATTTTTATGATCTAGGACAACCTTATTTGTCTATGGCCCTTCTCCTTCATGCAAGAAAAGTGAACGGGGACTCGGACTGTCAAGCTACAAAGTGAATTTAAACATGTTTCACAAACACTCCCCCCTTCTTTCACTGGTCGGACACAGAGGTTGCTCTAGAAAAAAAATCTTTATCGGTCACTCTGATGGACTGAGTTAATTATTTCCATCATGCCTATTTTTAACCTTCATACTTGTTTTCATTTCATTAGTACTAGGCAAGGTAAGACATAACTGGATAAATAATATATTTTTGACTCCCAAAGCGAGTATGGTCAAACTAAGAATTCAAGGGGAAAGTTCTACCTGTCAAACAACCGCTACTCTAAACAAGATTTTTAAACATTGCCGATTACGTGCGGCTTTAAAAGAAAATGTGAAAAAAATTATCTTCTTCAGTGAGTCTGATATCAGCATACTGTGACATGGATGAGAAGTGCACACATCTATAGTTGAAATAACCAATAATTCTGCTCTAAAGATCATGTTTGTGCTTCGATTAAATGCAAGTATCATTGGAAGCAGGATGTGCAACTTTTTCACGCTTTATTTTTGTTCTTATACTTTTTTGACGTAATGATTGATGTATGCAGTCATGAAATCAGAGACTCTCCACTCAAAATCCTGACATAAGTGACCAAGAGATGCAAATTACCAGGAATGGTGATGGCGCCTTTCCACTTGTGATCGGATCACCTGAAAAACATCTGTAAATACCAGGCAATAAACAGGGCACACACACATGCTTGTTTCATTTTTTTATCTGTCAAAATGATAGAGAGCATTTTGAATTATCTGGCAATGTTTTAAAAAAACAAACAAACAGAAGAGGACAGGGAATTTTCGGTTAATGCAACCCCTGGTCGGACAAACAGATGTCCTCCCAAGCCATTGGTTGAGTCCATGTTGCTGTGCCAGGTGCTCAGGTTGCTCAAACAGGGCAATTAAAAAAAAAAAAAAAAAAAAAAAAGCACCAATGTTTTTACACTTTCAACCTACAAATAACTGACTTCTAGTTTTCTCTGCATATTAAACGGGGATAGGAGCAAGTATTTAAACATTAAAAAATTACAGGTTTCAGCTTTAATAATTTTAATTGTAGATGATGTGGGTCATATATATATTATATTGCTAAGTGAATGTGGTGTTTCCTCATTTTCTCTCCATCTTTTTTATCTTCATCTCTCTTTTTATCTCCCATCGACCAACTGGTTTGCAAGAAAATGGTCTATTGCTTCCGTGTTTTTTTTTGTACACCTGAGCTTTATTGCTCAAAGAGAGAAAGAGACTGACCTGATCTGTGCAGTCTGTGTGTTTGCTGTGGCTGATTGGCGAGGGAGATTAGCGATGTTGTGTATGTGTCAGTACTGCTTGTGTTCAAATCACCATGAAAGTCAATAGGAGCTGAATGCCTTTGTCGTAGTGCATACTTTTGTATTTCTTTTTGTGTTTCTGGGTCTGTTTACTTGGACTCATTGGTGCGACAATTGTTTAATTTTCTTTTCTTTTCTGGTGATTACTGGGATTTCTTGGTTGGAATCCAATTCCACGATTCTGGTTACTTAAAGGAATTGTTCACCCAAAAATCACCATTCTCTTATCATTCACTCAACTTTATGCCATCTCAAACTCATATGACATTCTGTCTTCTGCGGAAATGGAAGCGTAAGCGGTAGTTCTGTCAGGGAGACTCGTGCAGTACACGTCATCGGTTCATTCATAATTTCCTTTAACCAATCACTGTTCACCTCTTGCTTTAAAGGCCTGTCAGCAGCCAACCACTTTTTTGTCTTCAGGTGGCAACGTGGCAACCGCTGCCTCTCCACCACCACCAGCATTTCTTCGTCTGACGGGTTGTAGGCTCCTCGCCCCTGCCATCTTCCCTGGCAGGATTTGATGGTTCACTAAAATTTTCCCAGACTGTCAGACAGGGGCTTACGCCAAAGAGACTTTATAATCTTATTGTTCATCAATAAATTGTTATTCCCTTTCTGCTATGCTGTTCCGAGTCTTTCTGATACAACACAAAGAGTTTTTTTAAGGATATATAATGAGATTCTCCATACACTGCAAGTTAATGGGGTCCAACATATTCAAACTCCAAAAGGACATAAAGGCAGCATAAAGGGTAATCCATACGACTTGAGTGGTTTAATCCATGTCTTCTAAAGCAATATAATTGGTTTAGATGAGAAACAGATCCAGGGTATGAAATAAGGTCCCGCCACTCACCAAATGCGGGTATTTTATACACGGTGGCGGGTAATTTTGCTCATCAACCTGCCACTGTGGCTGGTGACTTGTAGACGTCTCGGAGTGATATATGACAAGAAATGCCATTAGACACAAAGACGTGCGTTTGAAGAAGCACACTTGATTATATTTTGAAGAACAGACGAAAAAAAGCCATCGATGATCCGCTGATCCGCTGTGTTCAGAGATTTAGTGGCAGCTTGGCACTCAAGCGCACAGCACGAGCGTTACATGCACATATGACGTGTACTCACTAATTCTTCTTTGTCAGTCATCTGGGAACAATTTGCTAGAGTAGTGTCATCTATGAGAACGCTGCATATGATCTGAGACCATCTCAGGATGCAACAAGGTTTGGACAAATGAATTACCAATGAGTCATAATTCAGTGCAACCTCAGAAATGGTTTTTGAAGTTTCCCTTGGGTGCTTGTGTACTCTTTTTTTTTTTTTTTTTTTTTTTTCTCTCCATTTTGAATGTTACAAAATTATCATTATGATGATAATAATAATAGCTTGGTATTATATGTTATATTCTAAAATAATATTGTTAAAATAAAATATATATACATTAAATAAATTATTTTAATTTATAATACCATAATTATTAATAATTAGGTCGAAACTTTAGGCGGATGGGCTACAACAGCAGAAGAAGACCATGTCGGGTTCCACTTCTGTCAACCAAGAACAGAAAGCTTAGGCTGCAGTAGGCCTACCATCTGTGTACCTCAGCAGAAATCCAGATTCATCAGACCCGGCGATGTATTTCCAGGCTTTAACTGTCCAGTTTTGGTGAGCCTGTGCGCACTGCAGCCTCAGCTTTCTGTTCTTGGCTGACAGAAGTGGATCCTGACGTGGTTGTCTTCTGCTTTATAGCCCATCCAGCTCAAGGTTCGACATGTTATGCATTCTGCTCACTACAAATGTACAAAGGGATTATCTGAGTTACCTTAGCCTTTCTGTCAGCTCAAACCAGTCTGGCCATTTTCTGTTGACCTCTCTCATCAACAAGGCACTTCCGTCCACGGAACTGCCGCTCACTGGATGTTTTCTGTTTTTGGTACCATTATGAGTAAATTCTAGAGACTGTTGGTGTGAAAATCCCAGGAGATCAGCAGTTACAGAAATACTCAAACCAGTCAGTCTGGCACCAACAAACATCCATGCAATTATCTAATCAGCCAATCGTGTGGCAGCAGTCAACGAGTCAGAAGCTTCAATTAATGTTCACATCAACTATCAGAATGGGGATGTGACGAGGAGGAGGGCGTGGCTGGAACATAATGGTGCATGAGAGCAAGATAAAGACCGGTGGCACCCTGGCTTGAATCGGGCAGGGGAGGAGTGTGACGAGGAGAAGGGCGTGGCCGGGCCATAATAGTGCATGGCCTGGGCTGAATCAGCTGCTCAGTGGGAGAGCGAGATAAAGGGGAGCCGGAGGCGCCAGTTCGAGAGAGAGAGAAATGCACGTGGCCGCGTTGCATGTGTGTTCTTATGTTTATGTTTGCTTTATGTTGAATTTCTGATTAAACTGTACGTTTACTGTTCAGCCATTTCCCGCCTCCTCCTTGCCCGTTCTCATACTGTTACAGGGGGAAAATGTGATCTCAGTGATTTGAACCGTGGCATGATTGTTGGTGCCAGATGGGATGGTTTGAGTATTTCTGTAACTGCTGACCTCCTGGGATGTTCACACACAACAGTCTCTAGAATTTACTCCGAATGGTGCCAGAACTAAAAAAACATTAAATGAACGGCAGTTCTGTGGACTGAAATGCCATGTTGATGAGCGAGGTCAACAGAGAATGGCCAGACTGGTGACCAGACCTGACAAAGTCTACGGTAACTCATATAACCACTCTGTACAATTGTGGTGAGAAAAATATCATCTCAGAATGCTATTCTGACATGCGGGTTGGCACTGTTTGGTGGCACGAGGGGGACCTACACAATATTAGGCAGGTGGTTTTAATGTTGTGGCTGATTGGTGTGTATATACACTGGTGGCAAAAGTTTGGAATATCAACCAGATCCAAAATCAACCAGAGCCATAATTTGCCCCTCTTTTTCTCCTCAACACTTCTTACTTCCTCTTTATTACATGAGAAGCATATTGCTTCATGGCATCTGTTTATGAAAACATTTATGAAACAAATATAACATTTCTACAAAATTCGCATGTTTTAAACTAGATTTCTAAACATTTTCTTATTTTTATGATCTAGGACAACCTTATTTGTCTATGGCCCTTCTCCTTCATGCAAGAAAAGTGAACGGGGACTCGGACTGTCAAGCTACAAAGTGAATTTAAACATGTTTCACAAACACTCCCCCCTTCTTTCACTGGTCGGACACAGAGGTTGCTCTAGAAAAAAAATCTTTATCGGTCACTCTGATGGACTGAGTTAATTATTTCCATCATGCCTATTTTTAACCTTCATACTTGTTTTCATTTCATTAGTACTAGGCAAGGTAAGACATAACTGGATAAATAATATATTTTTGACTCCCAAAGCGAGTATGGTCAAACTAAGAATTCAAGGGGAAAGTTCTACCTGTCAAACAACCGCTACTCTAAACAAGATTTTTAAACATTGCCGATTACGTGCGGCTTTAAAAGAAAATGTGAAAAAAATTATCTTCTTCAGTGAGTCTGATATCAGCATACTGTGACATGGATGAGAAGTGCACACATCTATAGTTGAAATAACCAATAATTCTGCTCTAAAGATCATGTTTGTGCTTCGATTAAATGCAAGTATCATTGGAAGCAGGATGTGCAACTTTTTCACGCTTTATTTTTGTTCTTATACTTTTTTGACGTAATGATTGATGTATGCAGTCATGAAATCAGAGACTCTCCACTCAAAATCCTGACATAAGTGACCAAGAGATGCAAATTACCAGGAATGGTGATGGCGCCTTTCCACTTGTGATCGGATCACCTGAAAAACATCTGTAAATACCAGGCAATAAACAGGGCACACACACATGCTTGTTTCATTTTTTTATCTGTCAAAATGATAGAGAGCATTTTGAATTATCTGGCAATGTTTTAAAAAAACAAACAAACAGAAGAGGACAGGGAATTTTCGGTTAATGCAACCCCTGGTCGGACAAACAGATGTCCTCCCAAGCCATTGGTTGAGTCCATGTTGCTGTGCCAGGTGCTCAGGTTGCTCAAACAGGGCAATTAAAAAAAAAAAAAAAAAAAAAAAAGCACCAATGTTTTTACACTTTCAACCTACAAATAACTGACTTCTAGTTTTCTCTGCATATTAAACGGGGATAGGAGCAAGTATTTAAACATTAAAAAATTACAGGTTTCAGCTTTAATAATTTTAATTGTAGATGATGTGGGTCATATATATATTATATTGCTAAGTGAATGTGGTGTTTCCTCATTTTCTCTCCATCTTTTTTATCTTCATCTCTCTTTTTATCTCCCATCGACCAACTGGTTTGCAAGAAAATGGTCTATTGCTTCCGTGTTTTTTTTTGTACACCTGAGCTTTATTGCTCAAAGAGAGAAAGAGACTGACCTGATCTGTGCAGTCTGTGTGTTTGCTGTGGCTGATTGGCGAGGGAGATTAGCGATGTTGTGTATGTGTCAGTACTGCTTGTGTTCAAATCACCATGAAAGTCAATAGGAGCTGAATGCCTTTGTCGTAGTGCATACTTTTGTATTTCTTTTTGTGTTTCTGGGTCTGTTTACTTGGACTCATTGGTGCGACAATTGTTTAATTTTCTTTTCTTTTCTGGTGATTACTGGGATTTCTTGGTTGGAATCCAATTCCACGATTCTGGTTACTTAAAGGAATTGTTCACCCAAAAATCACCATTCTCTTATCATTCACTCAACTTTATGCCATCTCAAACTCATATGACATTCTGTCTTCTGCGGAAATGGAAGCGTAAGCGGTAGTTCTGTCAGGGAGACTCGTGCAGTACACGTCATCGGTTCATTCATAATTTCCTTTAACCAATCACTGTTCACCTCTTGCTTTAAAGGCCTGTCAGCAGCCAACCACTTTTTTGTCTTCAGGTGGCAACGTGGCAACCGCTGCCTCCCCACCACCACCAGCATTTCTTCGTCTGACGGGTTGTAGGCTCCTCGCCCCTGCCATCTTCCCTGGCAGGATTTGATGGTTCACTAAAATTTTCCCAGACTGTCAGACAGGGGCTTACGCCAAAGAGACTTTATAATCTTATTGTTCATCAATAAATTGTTATTCCCTTTCTGCTATGCTGTTCCGAGTCTTTCTGATACAACACAAAGAGTTTTTTAAGGATATATAATGAGATTCTCCATACACTGCAAGTTAATGGGGTCCAACATATTCAAACTCCAAAAGGACATAAAGGCAGCATAAAGGGTAATCCATACGACTTGAGTGGTTTAATCCATGTCTTCTAAAGCAATATAATTGGTTTAGGTGAGAAACAGATCCAGGGTATGAAATAAGGTCCCGCCACTCACCAAATGCGGGTATTTTATACACGGTGGCGGGTAATTTTGCTCATCAACCTGCCACTGTGGCTGGTGACTTGTAGACGTCTCGGAGTGATATATGACAAGAAATGCCATTAGACACAAAGACGTGCGTTTGAAGAAGCACACTTGATTATATTTTGAAGAACAGACGAAAAAAAGCCATCGATGCACGTGTCTGATCCGCTGTGTTCAGAGATTTAGTGGCAGCTTGGCACTCAAGCGCACAGCACGAGTGTTACATGCACATATGTTGTGTTGTGGCTGATCGGTGTGTATATACACTGGTGGCAAAAGTTTGGAATAGTCAGACCGGTGACACCCTGGCTTGAATCGGGCAGGGGAGGAGTGTGACGAGGAGAAGGGCGTGGCCGGGCCATAATGGTGCATGGCCTGGGCTGAATCAGCTGCTCAGTGGGAGAGCGAGATAAAGGAGAGCCGGAGGCGCCAGTTCGAGAGAGAGAGAAATGCACGTGGCCGCATTGCATGTGTGTTCTTATGTTTATGTTTGCTTTATGTTGAATTTCTGATTAAACTGTACGTTTACTGTTCAGCCATTTCCCGCCTCCTCCTTGCCCGTTCTCATACTGTTACAGGGGGAAAATGTGATCTCAGTGATTTGAACCGTGGCATGATTGTTGGTGCCAGATGGGCTGGTTTGAGTATTTCTGTAACTGCTGACCTCCTGGGATGTTCACACACAACAGTCTCTAGAATTTACTCCGAATGGTGCCAGAACTAAAAAAACATTAAATGAACGGCAGTTCTGTGGACTGAAATGCCATGTTGATGAGCGAGGTCAACAGAGAATGGCCAGACTGGTGACCAGACCTGACAAAGTCTACGGTAACTCATATAACCACTCTGTACAATTGTGGTGAGAAAAATATCATCTCAGAATGCTATTCTGACATGCGGGTTGGCACTGTTTGGTGGCACGAGGGGGACCTACACAATATTAGGCAGGTGGTTTTAATGTTGTGGCTGATTGGTGTGTATATACACTGGTGGCAAAAGTTTGGAATAATGTACAGATTGTGCTCTTATGGAAAAACAAAATTGGTACTTTTATTCACCAAATTGTCATTCAACTGATCATAATGTATAGTCAGGACATTAATAACTTAATAATTTGAAAAAACAAAGAATGCAGAACTTCTTAAACTACTTCAAAGAGTTCTCATCAAAAAATCCTCCATGTGCAGCAATGACAGATTTACAGATCCTTGTTATTCTAGCTGTCAGTTTGTCCAGATACTCAGATGACATTTCACCCCACACTTCCTGTAGCACTTGCCATAGATGTGACTGTCTTGTCGGGCACTTCTCACGCACCTTACAGTCTAGCTGATCCCACAAAAGCTCAATGGGGTTAAGATCCAGAACACTCTTTTCCAATTATCTGTTGTCCAACGTCTGTGTTTCTTTGCCCACTCGAACCTTTTCTTTTTGTGTTTCTGTTTCAAAAGTGGCTTTTTCTTTGCAATTCTTTCCATAAGGCCTGCACCCCTGAGTCTTCTCTTTACTGTTGTACATGAAACTGGTGTTGAGCGGGTAGAATTCAATGAAGCTGTCAGCTGAGGACATGTGAGGCGTCTATTTCTCAAACTAGAGGTCGCATTGTATGTTTGTTGTTGCGTGCAACCAATGGAGACATCACAGTAGAAAGTGTACAATTCTGATAAAACATCATTTTCTATTAGGGCTTGATGAAATATTAACAATATAATTGTGATGATTTCGCTGGTAATATAAAATTAAGCAATATTGTATTGCGATGATATGCACTTTTTATTTGCCCACTAAGTTTCCTAAAGAGAGCGTCGTTAGACCAAGTTGGCGATCCTTCAGGGCTGAACAGTTCATCAGAATAGTATCAGAATGGTGATATGATCATATGTGATCATTAAAACTCAAAGGGTGGTATGGTCTGTGTGTGCCTCCGAGTGAATGAGTGCACGCATGAGGCTCATGATACACCGTTTTCAGCGCTCTCAGAGCAGTTCACGCTCATTGTCAAAGCAAGTGCTGCCTGTCTAACATATTCGTGCAGTTTCAAACATTTGCAACTGTTACAGGTTATTATACAAACCTAAAAACGTGGAAGAGATTACAGCGTTTCACTGGCTTAGTAAAGAGGAACATTGTAAACTGTCAAATACATACTGCACTTTCAGTGTTCACAATGCATGTTAACCACAAACTGGTCCGTGGAAATAAAGCAAACTAAACTCACAGCACCTCCAGAGATGATCAGAGAACATTTGCAGCATTGTCATAGATGACATTATTCTTGCAAAATAATTGTGACAACTCTTTACATGAGCCTGTTCCACAAGACTGATTCTGAACAAACAGCGAATCAGACATGAGCATTGATGGCTTTTCTTTTATTCTGGTCTTAAAAATATAATAAAGTGTGTTTCTTCAAGCGTGTGTCTTTGTGTCTAACAGCATTTCTTGTCATGTGTCACTCCATGACGTCTTACAGGTCACCTGCCTGTTTCGGGTAGAGCAAAATTACCCACGCATGAAATACATTTGGATGAGGAGCTTGCGAACTGGATTCAGTCTCGTCGCATTTTGCAGGTGGTGGGTGCTAGTTTCACACCCTGGCCACTGTTTAATATATTTGCCGACTTCCCAGAGCCATGGTTTTGCCATTTCCCGATATTGTCGATCATTGTCTGTTCGCTCTCAGCATTGGGATCTTTGTAAGATATCGTCGATATCCAATTACATCGTCCTGTCGCCCATCAGTGGCTCAAGTTCTTGTTGTTCTTGTGATTTTTTTACAGTGTGGTGATCCTTTCCAAGATGATGACACTGTGGTATTGAATGGATCTAAGGAGGAGGTGGAGAATCTGCAGAAAGCCATGGAGGAGCGCCGATTGAAGGCAAAAACAGCAAAGGTGCTGTCCTGATTAAATAGAATAGCTGTGGTGGTTGGGATGGGATGTGATTGAAAGCAAGAATGAACAAAAACCACAAGCGAAAGCAAATCAAATTATTTTTATCTAATTTCCGAGAAGGCAGAAAATTCAAAGAATATTTCCAGCTTGATCTCACAGTGAAATCGGAAAGAGTAGACCGACTTTTCTTTCAGCAAAATCGGTATACGTTGACCGAAGTTTCGAAACACTGCCCCCAGTGGCCAAAGCAGTAAGTGTTGTAGGGCATATGAGCTCCATTTATGTCCAGGAGAGGTCGCCAAAAGCTAGTAGTGAAGCAAGTTTACAGGACGTAAAACAATGAAGAGAAAAGCATATATTTCTAGATTCTATCCCCCAACCCAGACCTTACCTTAACTATTAGTGGAGTAAAAAATAATGTTAGATGGAAAAGTGAAACCTCCGAATCACGCTCGTCATTGATTATTCAAACGTGGTTACTGCCTGACTTTGAACCCTAGTCTCCCACGCAGCTGATGCAACACGCTACCAATCCCGCCAGCTGGGAATGTAAACACATTGAAACCACTGCAAACATGTCTGATAAGAATTCTGCATGTCAGCGCGTCGACATACAGTTGCCGATCCTAGGGTACCGAAACTATCAGAAACATCATGCCGACTTCACGCGTGATCATGGCGAATATTTCACCCAAAAAATTAAACCTCTCTCATCATTTACTCACCCTCATGCCATCCTAGATGTGTATACAAATGAAGATTTTTATAAGAATATTACAGCTCTGTAGGTCCTCACAATACAAATGAATGGTGACCAAAACTTTGAAGCTCCAAAAAGCACATGAAGGCAACATAAAAGTAATCCATACAACTCTAGTGGTTAAATCCATGTCTTTAGAAGAGATGTGATAGGTGTGAAAGATATTTAAGTCCTTTTTTTACTATAAATCTCCCCCTTTGACCAGTAGGTGGGGATATGCACGAAGGGAATCGCCAAAAAACCAAAGAATAAGAAGAACGTGAAAGTGGAGATTTATTGTAAAAAAGCACTTAAATATTGTTCTGTTTCTCACCTACACTTATCATATCACTTCAGAAGACATTGCTTAAACCACTGGAGTCACATGGATTACTTTTATGCTGCCTTTATGTGCTTTTTGGAGCTTCAAAGTTCTGGCCATCATTCACTTGCATTGTATGGACCTACAGAGCTGAAATATTCATCTTAAAATCTTAATCTATGTTCTGTAGAAGAAAGAAAGTCATACACATCTGGGATGGCATGAGGGTGAGTAAATGATGATAGAATTTCAATTTTTGAGTGAACAATCCCTTTAATGTATAGACTAAATGAAAACATTCATTTCTATGTCATGTGAAGAACATGTTTCAGTCTGAACCATTTTTAAACGTACTTTATTTATAAGCATTGTTATCACAAATGTACAACATTTCTCCCTGCAGAAATCAAAGAAGAGCAAAGATTCAAAGGTCACCTCCAAGCCGCAGGATTCAACAGGTACTAGTGATGTCAAAAGTACCAAAGTCAATACTGAATTAAAAAGATGTAACGATACCAGTCTTTCTGCAGTAACGAGTACCGACACATTTGACTGACAGGTGGCTTTTTAGAAACACTCACATGTTTATTTGTGCATGTACTGTCTGAACGGCACTCAATCAAAATGCCCATCTTAGTGAGGTAATAATATAAACACATATTGTGTCTTAATAGAAGTAAACGAGTGGAACCAAAAATCAAATAAAAGTCAAAATATTGGCTCTGTGCATGTTGACTTCCAGTGTAAATGCAGCTTAATAGACCTGCCACTTTCTATTATGTTGTTAATATTTATATAACAACTGTGTTTGTTTTTTTTATGGAAAAAAAGACTGAGAAAACCACTCACTGCTCTTAATTTTTCTGTTTTTTTTTGTTTTGTTTTTTTAGTGCTACATTCCTAGTTTACTATATACTATATTGCCAAAAGTATTCGCTCATCTGCCTTTAGACGCATATGAACTTAAGTGACATCCCATTCTTAATCCATAGGGTTTAATATGACGTCGGCCCACCCTTTGCGGCTATAACAGCTTCAACTCTTCTGGGAAGGCTTTCCACAATGTTTAGGAGTGTGTTTATGGGAATTTTTGACCATTCTTCCAGAAGCGTATTTGTGAGGTCAGACACTGATGTTGGATGAGAAGGCCTGGCTCGCAGTCTTCGCTCTAATTCATCCCAAAGGTGCTCTATCGGGTTGAGGTCAGGACTCTGTGCAGGCCAGTCAAGTTCTTCCACACCAAACTCGCTCATCCATGTCTTTATGGACCTTGCTTTGTGCACTGGTGCGCAGTCATGTTGGAACAGGAAGGGGCCATCCCCAAACTGTTCCCACAAAGTTGGGAGCATGGAATTGTCCAAAATCTCTTGGTATGCTGAAGCATTCAGAGTTCCTTTCACTGGAATTAAGGGGCCAAGCCCAGCTCCTGAAAAACAACCCCACACCATAATCCCCCCTCCACCAAACTTCACAGTTGGCACAATGCAGTCAGACAAGTACCGTTCTCCTGGCAACCGCCAAACCCAGACTCGTCCATCAGATTGCCAGATGGAGAAGCGTGATTCGTCACTCCAGAGAACGCGTCTCCACTGCTCTAGAGTCCAGTGGCGGCGTGCTTTACACCACTGCATCCGACACTTTGCATTGCATTTGGTGATGTATGGCTTGAATGCAGCTGCTCGGCCATGGAAACCCATTCCATGAAGCTCTCTACGCACTGTTCTTGAGCTAATCTGAAGGCTACATGAACTTTGGAGGTCTGCAGAAAGTTGGCGACCTCTGCGCACTATGCGCCTCAGCATCCGCTGACCCCGCTCTGTCATTTTACGTGGCCTACCACTTCGTGGCTGAGTTGCTGTCATTCCCAATCGCTTCCACTTTGTTATAATACCACTGACAGTTGACTGTGGAATATTTAGTAGTGAGGAAATTTCACGACTGGACTTGTTGCACAGGTGGCATCCTATCACAGTACCACGCTGGAATTCACTGAGCTCCTGAGAGCGGCCCATTCTTTCACAAATGTTTGTAGAAGCAGGTCTGCATGCCTAGGTGCTTCATTTTATACACCTGTGGCCATGGAAGTGATTGGAACACCTGAATTCAATTATTTGGATGGGTGAGCGAATACTTTTGGCAATATAGTGTATTTCTATCTTTATTATTACGAGTTTACCTGAATGATTACATCATAAACTTGCAACAGTGTTTACATAATTGAGAAGCACTTGAATGCCATAAAACAATGTTTTAATTTAATTAATATTTACATTGCTATTTATCTTATTAAATAAAGAAGTGTACAGTATATTAAACTTGAATGTTATCTATTATTGCTGTGGTATCAAAATTGCCGTCGAGAATTGTGGAATTTAACATGTATTTGTACTGATTACTGAAATTTTGGTATAGTAACCACTCTTAATATGTGCAATAAAATACAAAATCACATCATAAATCACATTAAAGGAATAGTTCACCTAAGAATGAACATTTTGTCATAATTTACTTTCAAACCTGTATGCTGACTAAAATAAAGGAGACATTTTGAAGAACACAAAGCCACAAACAGTTTGTTGTTCATGTAAAAATATCAAGTGTTCCCAATCATGTAATAAACTCCTCAGTTTAAAAGTTTTTTCTCTAAATGTGTGAATGTACAATTGTAAAACATTCTGGGAGGAACATGTTGTAATATATAAAGGTATACATAATTGATTACCGCCTGCTCAACTTCCTCAGATTTAATGGAAACCCCTTACCGTTTTACATGTTTAAACTCCTACAAAAATGGTTAAACTGGTCTGAAAACTTCCCTGATCTGAAACATTTAGTAAATGTTTTTGTTTTTTTCCCTCCCTCTTTTAAATGAAGGAAACTGTGAGATGAAAAACATCTCTGAGACTAAATCTACATCGCTGAATGGAGAGAGCAGCAGCATAAACGGCAGTGAAACAGGTATTCCAGCATGCAGGGGCATTTTGTGAGCTTTTGAACTTAAAATTTAATGTTTAATTTGAACCATTGAGTAAATGGTTGGCATTTGTTAATGATGGCAGGTAGGGGTGGGTGGTATGACCAAAATCGTATGTCATGGTATAAATCATTTTATGGTAATATCATGGTAACAGTATATATCACAATATTACTTTGTGGCCATGTCTATTTTGTTTTATTTTATTTTTATTTATTTTTTTTATTTTTGGGGGGGATTTTTCCCCTTTTTCTCCCAATTTGGAATGCCCAATTCCCAATGCGCTCTAAGTCCTCGTGGTCGCGTAGTGATTCGCCTCAGTCCGGGTGGTGGAGGACGAATCCCAGTTGCCTCCGCGTCTGAGACAGTCAACCCGCGCATCTTATCACGTGGCTTGTTGAGCGCGTTGCCACGGAGACATAGCGCGTGTGGAGGCTTCACTCAACTGCAGCAACCACACTCAATTCACCATGCGCCCCACCGAGAACAAACCACATTATAGCGACCACGAGGAGGTTACCCCATGTGACTCTATCCTCCCTAGCAACCGGGCCAATTTGGCTGCTTAGGAGACCTGGCTGGAGTCACTCAGCACGCCCTGGGATGCAAACTAGCAAACTCCAGGGGTGGTAGTCAGCATATTTTACCACTGAGCTACCCAGGCCCCGGCCATGTCTATTTTTTGAGTTGATGCAGTGAATTAAATACTTTACAAATGACAAATACTATTTTTTTTTTCCTTTGGATCCTGATGGGTGAAAGCAAAGATAAGATTATTAATAAAACATTAATGAAAAGTCTGGCATCAGTGCAAACACAGCTTCCCATTACACACTCAAAAATAATTTTAATATTTACGGAATGTTTAATTTCAATTATATAACACAATTCCATCAAATTGACTAGTCTCATAGAATGAACGTTACTATACACTTTTGCAGATAGAATTTTACGTGCCGCGTTCTATGTTTCACTGCAGTTTCCTGGTGAAATGAACACTAGAGGCGCTACAACAACTGTGCGTTTTATTCACGTTCACACAAATAACAAATAAAACAGCAGATTATCAGTTCATAAACACTTATTTTTCATACTATTACTCACACACTGCTATGTTATGATATCGAAACACTTACTATAGCGCATCATTTGTAAAACGACACATTTTAACGCTTGTATTACAGACTCACCTACATTTATACACTTATTCCAATGTGATTAGCTTCCGCTGTAGCTCACCTCACAGAGGCTTGAACTTCAGATTCGGAAGTCCACGGTTCAAAACCAGTCAAGCACGCAAGCTGACACGTGAGACAAGTGTGTTATTGAAGCAACACGAAATGATGTGCTTGCTTTCATTTCTCATTTTGTTTTTGGACACTATCAGTTAGGTTTAGGCGTTGGTTTAGGATAAGGATGTCTGTTTTGTTCACCTCTCTTATGCTTTTAGGACACTATTGGTTAGGTTTAGGTTAAAGATTTGGGTTATGGAAGTAGGTTTTACTCATTAAAACCTCGTCAGACCAGGACACCATTTCACCCGTTGGACAGTTTACTGGGAAAGCCTAACATGTAATGAAGCATATAATTTCATTTAGCAAAAATGTTGCCATGGTCACGAAATGTTCATGAGACCAGGCTGATAATATAATATGTGTAAATTCAAAAAAATTGGCTGAAATATTTTTTTTGATTCAGAGTGTGCTGAATCAGTAAAACTAGTATTTTTTTTATTTTTATTTTTATTTTTTTGGATTTTCTCCCCAATCTGGAATGCCCAGTTCCCAATGCGCTCTAAGTCCTCGTGGTGGCGTAGTGACTCACCTCAATCCGGGTGGTGGAGGACGAATCTCAGTTGCCTTCGCATCTGAGACCATCAATCCGTGCATCTTATCACGTGGCTTGTTGAGTGCGTTACCGCGGAGACATAGTGCGTGTGGAGGCTCACGCTATTCTCCGCGGCATCCACACACAACTCACCAAGCGCCCCACCGAGAGCGAGAACCACATTATAGTGACCTTGAGGAGGTTACCCCATGTGACTCTACCCTCCCTAGCAACTGGGCCAGTTTGGTTGCTTAGGAGACCTGGTTGGAGTCACTCAGCACACCCTGGATTCGAACTCGCGACTGCAGGGGTGGTAGTCAGCGTTAGTACTCGCTGAGATACCCAGGCCCCTAAAACTAGTATTTTAAAACTGACAGTCCCCACTCTAAATTCTGATTGGATGAGTAACATTCGAAGATGATTTACGCCCGCCTTTTGACCTCACATCAGTTGCATTTTGTGTTGTGTGATGACTCTAAACAAGTAAATTAAACTAAACTCCACTTTGCATTAACACTTTTAATTACAAGTTCTACCTCATCTTGTTTTGAACATATCATACTGTTTTTTTGTTGTTGTTGCTTTCACATGTAAATAACATAAAGCAGTCCTGCCCACAAATATATGTGCAGTATAGCAAGATCTCAAAACCATCATTCTGCTTATCCCTGCAGACAGTGTAAATCATTTGTTTTAATTTATTGAATTCGAAAAGAAAGGAAGCAAAAACTTCAGAGATGAGTATGTGCAAAATAACAAGCAAAAGACAACTCCCCAAAAGAAAATAAATTCCCATATAAACCAAAATACAAAGAAACGTCCCTAACTAATCACAAAAATAGGGAAAAGTAATGATGACAACGACAAGAGTGTAACCTCAGTATAGAAACACCTATATGTTCAATAATACAATTCAGAATATTCCTTTTAAATCATCCAAAATGTGCCCTGTTCTTTATTTTCTGCTCAGCACCCGGTCCATCAACCTCCGGTGAGTGCTCGAAGACGATGAAGACCCTCGCAGGACCCTTGATCGGCAGCAAGCGATCTATCCAAGACATGCGGGACAAATCTGAGGCCTACAAATCGCTCTTCACCTCTCACAGCTCTGCCAAACGCACCAAAGACCAGATCTCCAACTGGGTCACTCACACGCCCTACCACTTTTGAGTGCATCCTTCCCGGAAGAGTGCACTCTCTAGTGGTCAGGCTTTGGATAAGCAGTGAATTACACCATACTGTCTGGTGGATCGATACTTTACTATTTCTTTTGCATCGCATTTTTAATTTGATCTTACCCTGATATCTTCTGTTGACAGTGTGGTTATATTCCAGTTAGGGACATCCTTGCATGCCAAACTCTTCATAGTCCTGAGCATTTTATACTGCTCTACAGTTGTTATAAAAACCTGTTATGTGGATATTCTGACTCTATATTTGTTTATCAGTAGTAAAAGTGTTTTGCAACAATATCTTGTTTATGTTGTGTTGCTGGTTTAATTCAGATTAAGGCAGTTAAAGCTAAATGTTTTGCATCAAGGATGTTATTTAGGAGCAATAATACATGTTTCTAAAGTACTGTGGTTATCAAAAATAACGTGCTATTCATTGTACTTTTAACTATGCATTATTTGTGAATGGAATAAAAGTTCAGTTTGGAAGTGATTATGCACAATTTCTGTATGTGTTGCTTCATTTAAACATGTAACCATATGGTGGCAGTAGAGGTCTAGAGTTAAGAGCTGCACCATTAATACATCATTTAATCTTTGGGTTTTTCTTTACTTTTGTGTTTAACCTTAATATTATCATTGATGTACCACCGACCATTTAAATAAAAAAAAAAACCAGACTCTGAGTTGTCAGCTGTGTTTCTTAATTCCTGTGTGTGTTACAGCAATTATTTAAAATATAAATATTTACTTGGAAAGTGCAACTTTAAAGATCCTGTATTACACGTTGTTTTAAGGAACTCAAATTGTTTTAGGGAAGTATTAAAGGTATATATGCATTATTTTGCTTCCTAAAAAGGTTGCACGATTTAAGTTTGCCTGATGGACTTTATTTATTTATTTTATTTATTTATTTATTGCATGCTTCAGGGTTTCCATGAAATATCAGGGGTTTTTAAAATTGTGTTTTCCAGATCTGAATCTTATGTATTTCTTTTTATAGTGATTACCCGTTTTAGTTTAGCTTGCGGTTTTAGAATATCTTTTGTTAATGCACGCAGAATTATATGTGTTGAAATAATTTTCTTCAGAAATACGAATGACTGAAACGTGGAATTTCATTGGTCAGAGGTGTGGGAACCCGGGTTGTCTTGAATTTTAATCACAGTGTTGGACTTTTCTTTCATTAAAGCGTCATTGTGCAATAGTGTGTTTCTCTGCAGAGTTGATGTGATGACTAATCACTTAAATCGATCGGAATGCTGCTCCCCCCTCTCAGGTGTTATAACAGGCCGCGCATGCGCACTGTCAGCCGCCCAGGTGTAATGAGTGATGCACAGCGCCTGTGATCTGAGCATTCACTGCTTCACGGTGGGGACTGAACAGAGACCAAAGCAGATGTCGTTACTGGAGAGGCTAGATTGGCGGGTAGGTTTTTCAATTCAATTATTATTATTTTTCTTTATTGATCTCATATAGATATAACATACTACATCACTTTGACATAAATCCACAGTTGTTCCATACGCACTGGCCTATATCTGTGCAAAGGTTTTAATCTTCAGGGTTTATCATATTTTCCAATTAACATTTGTTTTAATCTCAGAATTTTATTTATTTATTTATTTTTATTAATGCATTAAAAATAGTAAATATTAACGTTTCAACATTTCAAGTTTCACCATTGCTTCTTCAGCCTAAAATCAGCCCAATAATCTTTTTTTGTTTGTTTTTTTGCAGAAAGTCCGACAATTGTAAAATAATATAAATAGTAATCACAGTTATATTAATAATGCTGATAAATATAATATAATAACAGTCTAATAAATGCAAAGTTTATTTACCTGCTTGTCCGTGTTATTATTAGTGGCAAAAATATTTTAGCCTATTTTTAAAATGTAGGTATTTAAATTTGATAACTAAGTTTCATCATATTGAATTGTGTAATGTTTAACCAAATTTAATTAACAAAACGTAAAATATTTAGTTTTTTTATTTGATTAAAGATTACTCAAATTGACTGAATTTTGTTCTGAAATTGAAATGTGTAAAGCTTATTTTTATTTATTTATTTGTGTGTGTGTGTGTGTGTGTGTGTGTGTGTGTGTGTGTGTGTATGTGTGTGTGTGTGTGTGTGTGTGAGGCAGAAAATATAAATTCTTATCACTAACACTGCATTACATTTATTCATTTTGCATAAATATTTCTCTAAAGCGGCTTACGAGAAAGAAAGTTTATTTATTTTTATTTTTATTTATTTATTTTTTATTTTTTGTCATTTAGTTTATAACAAATGAAAGACTCTCGTTATTTGCAGGGCGAAATATTGTAGTTTTGGAAACACCATCACAATGTGTTAAGTAGATAGCTAATTGTGCACAGTGGTTTTATACAGCGCTTTCCACAAAACAAAGGCTATTATTTCAATGCATGTAGTCTATTTCAACCTTTATGAACAACTTTTTTTTTTCTTTCAATTATTTATTTCTCAGATGAGGATATTTGACATAAAATAGGCCTGCATGAAATAAAATATACTTTGAATACGACTTACTTTAAATTGATCATTCATAGTGATGATTTAGAAAGCAATTCGTATCACAGTGAGTGATTCAATTCAGCACCAACAAAACAAAATGAGCATTTCAACATAGGCCGACTATTTAGATATTGCGCTGCATTGTATTAAGTCATAAAGTGAATGCTTTCTTGCGATGCCACCAGGTTACACACATTAAGTAGATGTTTCTCTACGCAAAATGTCTCTTGCTGTTGTTGATGCAGGATCACAAATATCTGGCAGCAGCTTCATCAAAAGCGGTCATTAAGATTAGAGGTGAATCCCACCAGCTTCTGCGGTTTAGTGAGAACACGGGCGTTTAATCTCCCTGTACTTACACACCGTTTGTAAGGATGCAACAAAAGCGGCGTCCTTTATCGCAGTCAAGCTCGAGCTGAGACTGTAAATAACCGCAGGCGCTTTTGCCCCGGGATTATATTTAATTCACCTGCATTAAAGGAATTAACAGACAGGTGACTGTGTTGGTGTGACCTGTGGATTATCGCCAAATTACTTTTTCTTTTTTCTAATCTTTCTTCCTTTCCATGCAAAAGATTTGTCTTTTATAAAATGTAGCTTATTTTGTTTTGCATGATTGGCATTATATGCAATTTAGCCTATTGTTATTATTACTATATTCGATATTTTTCGTCAAAAAAGTAAAAAATAAAAAAATAGCCAAGCAAATAATAAAATAAATAAATAAATAAGCTGGGAAAATGTACAGTGTTGCCCAAAAGTATAAGACTTCTTTAGTTAAAATGGTTCTATTTTGCATTTTTTTCCGACACACACACACACACACACACACACACACACAAAAAATCTGAAATACAAAGTCTTATGAAGCAAAATTGTTAATTACAACAATCTGTGTAAAAATTTGCAGTGAAACCTTAACGTGTATTTTAATGTCTTTTTCTCTTCTTTTTAATGAATGCTGTATTATATGTAGGCTACTATAATCCCCTTTTTTTATTTTATTTATTTTATTATTATTATTATTTTTTTTTTAATGTTTTTTTTTTTTTTTTTTTTTGCTCTTATGACAGCAACCTGATGATCATGTTATCCAGCATGATTTGAGAATTTTCCAAAGAGCATCTTGTGTGATTCAATAGAAGCAAAGAAATCTGACCGTCTGTAAAAAGATTTAACATAGTCATGGTCATAATCGCTTTTATTTGATTACTGACCTATAGACATCTTAATCTATTAAATCTATCATAATTTCAATTCTAACTAAAAAACTTTCTATTTTGTATAGCCTAATAATAATAATAATAATAATTACTATTATTATTGTTATTATGTCTACAACAGTTTAAGAGATTTTTTTGGCCAAACGCATCGAAACTTTTCGTCCAAGATTACTGTACCCTCTGAACAGACGGACAGCTCTGCGATTGGTCCGTCGTTCTGACAGTGACCAATCAGCAGCAAGCAATGCTTGGCTCCGCCCACTGCTGGCTCCTGCAAATATAATAGCGAGACTTGTGCAGAATGTCAGCGAGTGGAGGACTGAGCAACACATCTGTCCGTCAGAGGGAGTCGAGTATCGGCACTTCTGAAACGCGGGACGCCTCGAATCAGTTTGTGTTGAGAGCTGCACGAGTTCGCCTCGTTTTGATGTTTGACGTCCACTTATCAAACATCGGATTAAATGCTCTTCTGGATAACTTTCGAGAACATATAGAAAATTCTAGACAAGAACCCATCTCAGCAGCTCCACAGGTCCACAATTTGCGCTTGTGAAAGGAAAAATGTTGTGGAAATTAGCAGATAACGTGAAATATGAAGATGACTGCGAGGTAAGAGGGAGAACCCGATGAGATAAAGCACTTTTTATGTCCAAAAAAAAAAAAAAAAAATGGTTTTACTAAGTTTGGTATTTTATCAGAGAGGCGAGTGTATTTTAATTGTTTATAAAATTTATAAAATAAATCTCTCTCTCTCTCTCTCTCTCTCTCTCTCTCTCTCTCTTAAGCGTTTCTTTTCTTTCTTTTTTTAATTTTTTTATATATATTTTTTTTATAATAGATGACATTTTGAAATTCAAACTTGTGCTGAAAAACAACACTAGACTATTTGTGACAACCAAGCAGCACTTAGTTTAAAAATAAATAAATGAAAAATAAATTTTGAGATGTATTAAAAAGTTACTTCATTAGTTAATAATAATAGTTGAAGTCGCTACTTATAAGCACAATAATTGTAAAATTATTAAAACATGATTATGACGAGGATAGGCCTTATAATATAAGTGCTAGGCCTGATAACATTTATTTTAAAAAATCAGTGGCATTAATTGGCATATTTTATATGGCATTAATTCCATATACCACTTTTCTCTTCCTCGGGCACAACATTATTCCATAACAGCAACATGAGTGATTGTTTTCGAGTATCAGTTTTCAATGTAAAAGTGAATATGAGTAAAACTCCCAAGATGAAACATTTGGTCTCTATTTACCTGTATAGAATCGGGCCTTCATTTTTGCCAGACACAAGTGCTGCACACCATATCAGAAGAGGAGGGTTTCTATTAAAATAATAGTGCTTTATTGCAAAATAGCTGCTTTTCATGTATATTAAAAAGAGAAAAAAGTACACCATAAAAGCTTTTTTCAGGTACCCTAAAAATGTGCGTCATGTGGAAAATCTAAATCACAACTAGTTTGATTCAAATCAAAAATGTTATTTAAATGTAAATCAACCTGAGTATATTAGGTTGCACTATTGAAAGTAACTGTTAAGGTAACAATCGCATCTTTTCACTTTTTATAATGTACAAAAGAAAGGTGTTATTTATTACAAGGCATTTGAGCCTGTATATAAGGTTGCATGTTAAAATATATGCTGCATATATATGCTAATTATATATTTTAATATGCAAAGACTACAGTTCTGTCTTTGCATGGAAAATCCCATTTATTTCAGGAATTGTATTTACAGGAATTTGTGAATTGTGATTGTCAAATTGCCTGTATCCATGGCAATTGTCAAGGCTAATAACTTTCAGAATAAGACTGTTATTCTAAACAAAAACTGAACAGAAACTTGAAATGGAAGATTATGTTTCCTGGATTTCCAAAATGTATGCTTTCCCTTTGAAGCACTACAAATATATGCATTTGCATGTATGTTTTTGGCAAGATGTACTTCACTTTTATCCAAAGTGACTTAAAAGTATGTGAAATTAAAGCATTTCAATAAACTCATTTGTACTGATTTGTAAGGGTTAATTTTGGGTCGTTTAATGTGATGTTCTCTCTATTTCAGCAGGAAAGACATGACGTTAGCAGTAATGGAAGCTCCAGGTTACCACACATTCCCGCGGTGAGCCAGCACCTTTACAGCCCGCCACCGTCACTCTCGCATTCTGCCAGCTCGGACTTCCAACCACCGTACTTCCCTCCCCCTTACCAGCCCCTATCATACGCTCAATCCAGTGACCCGTACTCTCACCTGGGTGACCCGTTTAATATCAACTCAATACACCAATCTACAGCATCTAACCAGCAGCAGTCATGGCCCGGACGGCAAGGACAAGAAGCAATTGGGACCCACGGCCGCAGTGGACTCGCCAGCCCAATTCTGGGCCTGGAAGGGGGCTCGTCTGGGATGCGTCGGGACGGCTTTAGGAGACCAGAGCTACTGCCACCGCACATGCACGGCATTGATTCGCTAGGCGATCACATTGGATTGCACGAGTTAGGCCACGGATTGGACGACGTTCAGGTGAGTTCATGTGATATGTGTTTAAATGGTTATTGAATATTAATGTGTTTGGGAATAAGTGGATAGTAATGCATCTGCAATTTGTTTCTTGCAGCACGAAGGTGATCACAGTATTGTAATTCCTGATCATACTGTCATCAAAAAAGGTTGGTTGAATTTTTACTTTCTAAAATATTATGTGATTTCACAAAATATAATTTCTGTATCTCACAAAGGCAAATACGTCTGTCAAGATCAATCATAAAAAGTTATATTTAATGGGGCAGTTGATTCATAATATGTTCATTGACTTTTTATCAACAAGATTTTAGGTTGATATTTATACCAGTATACTAGAGGAAGTGTATATCTTGGGTCTTGTAGCTGGTCACCATTTTTAATCACCTTTTTTGCCTTCACTAGTTCATTTTAAATGGTCTTTCAGTTTTGTCTTGCAGAAAATATTCCATGTTGCTTTCAATTATTTTGAAGTACTAAATGGTGCATGCATATAATTATAAAATGTTGTTTACAATAGATTAAGATGGAGTGTAGCATATCACACCGCAGGTCAACTATCCCTCTATAATTCTGTGAAGTGTGATTAAACAAAATAATATTATGACATAAAAATCAGTGAATAATAATGATAATGATACACAAAAAGTGATTTCAACTTGTCCCTCATTTAAATACAAATAAATAAATAAAGCTAAATTCTGTTACAGTGAGGCACTTACAATGGAACTGAATGGGGCCAATCAGGAAACATTGTAATACTCACTTTTGTAACATTATAGCCACAAAACGTGAACAATATGCATGTTAACATGATTTTAGTTGGATGAAATCGTTTACTAACTTTTACTTGGTAAAGTTACTTCCATTTTTTCAACTTTGTTGCCATGCTGACATAATGGCACAACCCTGTAATCCCGGTAAACGATGATTTAAAAAACTGCACAGCTCAAATAATACAAGAGTTTTAACAGAAGAATTAATGTAAGTGCTTTTATAAAATTATAAGCTTCACATTTCAGCCTTTAAACCCTCTAAAAATTGGCCCCATTGACTTCCATTGTAACTGCCTCACTGTAACCTTTATTTTTTCTTTTTTTAAAGAAAAGGAGGGATGAGTCTAAATAAATTTTTGTGGCGATCAATTTTATGCCACAAATGCTGCCGATGAGCCTAACTTGCATTCAACCCGGAATATTATTTAATGCACTTTTTTGCAAATACTCAAGTATAGGTAGTTTAAATTCCATGCATAGGCATAGATCACTTTTTGTCACTTATGTGACCCCGATCCTGATACTTAAAATGTGTTAAAGAGTAAAAACATACACCTTCATTGTCAAAGGAGATTTATGTGGAAAAACGAAGTCAGGCTCGGAACTTTGGCTTGGCTTTTCCCGAAACAACAGTTTAGATTGAGTTGGGGTGGTACTGGTTCATACATACAGCACTAATCCTTTAGGTCATGTGGTCCATTTAACTAATCTAGCATTGATACACTGAGCGTTATGCCAATCTTTCAACATGAATGGAAAGCCAAAGGAAGGAATTCTCTTTCCAAAATGGAAGACTAGCCAATGTTGTGGAAGTTGGGCAATCTTTAAAATGGTGTGTTTGCTCAGAGAGACGATGCCTAGCATTGCTTTTTTTTAATGCGTTGGCCTTTTGAAATATCATTGAGCGTTGTCATCACGCTGTTCTTCCCCAATACACACACAGAGAGAAAGATGAAGAAACAAGAATCAACTGTTTTTGGGGTGTGGCGGATTTTAAACATGCATGGGTACTTTGTTCAGTCATATGTTTTGACATGAAATCTTTTTGAATAAGCTAAACCCAGAGACAGTTTTGTAAGTCTGTTTGTTTTGTGAACCCACTAGTTGCTGAAGTGAATGGCATATACTAATGCTTCTCAACTGGTTTTACTTTTACATTGGGCATCAAAGTGGCGACCCAACACAGTATATTAGTAACAAACAATTTCGTGATATTCTTTCTGTCTTGCATAGTTCGGTTCATGGTTTTCGGGGATGAGGACATATCACGTAAACTGTACACATTGGCATATGTCTCATTTGGCTTGCTTTTACATAGTGACTGATGAATTTGCATAAAAATACCATAAAATAGGACGCACACCATTGATGTCAACAACAAAAGATATGGGAAGTGTATTTATTTTGCAGTCCTAACTATGCATGATTATATGGTCATTTGCATTTTATTATTTGCAATTAGCATTGTTTTTTTGCTGTTGTCTGCAAGCCTAACAAAGATGGGTTGTGACCCACCAGTTAAAAGAAGTACTGGTGTACACCAAAAGCATAAGACATTAACTTTGAGTTGTAGTTTTGTAGGACATTGTAATGCCGAAATGAGGTAACGTAAAGATAGTAAATGTGTGTTAAGCATACCTGCAAAGCAGTTAAATGGCACAAAAATGAGAAGAATGTACCAAGCTAAGGAGTGTCTGAAGTATATGAAAACATACATTGCATGCAAGCACGCTGTCGAAGAGTGCAGTAAGATCTTTTACATGAGCAATTGCAAAATGGTTCGCAGCTAAGCCTTCCAAGACAAAAAAATTCTATTTCAGATGATATATTTTTTGCCATTTTTTGAAGTATAATTAGATGCGTTCCCGTGGAGCATGTGACAGCTGATTGACAGATTCTGCCATGCTTTTTAGTCAGTCAGTAATTTAGATGTTCTTTTGAGTCACAAGTGTGCTTTGCTGAATTAACGTTTAAGTCAGTATTTATGTAGACATGATTATAGCATGGATGACTGCGTTGCAGTGTGGTGTGCCATTTTGGTTTTTATCAAAATTTATGTCACATGTTTGGCTCCCATTTATTCCATACATATATATATATTTTTAAAGTATTTCCATTTATGCCATCTCAGCTCTTTGTAAAATGATAGATAATTTTCACTATTTTTGTAAACAAGCTACAAACACTGATCAAAAACTTCTATTCCCTTTAAAGGTGAAGTGTGTAAAAATAATGGTTTTAAACAGGTTTCACGAACACTCCCCCCCCCCCCCGCCCCCCCCGTCTACCATTGGTCATATGGACAGATAGTCTCGTCCCAAACTCACATCATTGGTTTTGTTGGTTGGTCAGGATGCTGCAATGCATCAAAAGCATTGTGTCTATTTTTATTTCTCCAAAAGAATTTTAAGAGAAACATCTGGGACAAAGTTGATACCTAAATGAAACATGAAAGCAATTACATTTTACTCAATCCTGTTTATTTTTTGGAGTTTTTCTGTTGACCACCCAACTATGCCTCACATTTACAGTGTCCCTGCCGAAGGGAAATGCATTTGGAATTCCCTTCCAGAAGGAGCCTCTTCTGGGAATGGTGTCGAACCCCACAGAGGTGTTCTGTTCAGTGCCGGGTCGTCTCTCTCTTCTGAGTTCCACTTCAAAGTACAAAGTGACGGTAGCAGAAGTCCAGAGACGCTTGTCTCCACCGGAGTGTTTAAACGCCTCCCTGCTTGGTGGGGTATTACGCAGGTGAGCAGCTATCATAGTACATATATTAACACTTAGATGTCCAGAAATACTGCAGTATAAACGCTGTGATATATTTAGATGTATCGCATGAAACCTGTCAATCCTTTTGCAGTTTAGAGTATTTCTAGATTATTGTAGTATTTGTTGTAGTGCCTTTTATCAACCTAGTCTCATAGAATGAATGTTATTTTAACTTATATCAGGGGTCTTGTATCACCCTGAAGGTTTTATGTTACACAGCTACTAATGTAATTAATAAATGCATGGACATACAGTATAATTTTGATTTGCGTTGAAATTATGTAATTTGTGTTGGTGTTTATTTTATTTTATTTTGTTTGTCTGACTGCTCATTATTCAGCCTATTGCAAGATTACTTGCCAAATAAACAAATAAATGGACATGAAACATTGATTTGAGTTGAACTTATTACCTTAGCTTACTTGTGGAGATTGCTCAGTGAGCCGAGAAGCAGGAAAGACAGCTCTCAGAACCCGGATGAGCGGTCTGATAAAACGACACATTTTAACGCTTGTATTACAGACTCACCTACATTTACACACTTATTCCAATGTGATTATCTTCTGCGGTAGCTCACCTGATAGAGTGTTGGACTCGGAAGTACATGGTTCGAGAACAGTCAAGCATGCAAGCTGACATGTAAGACAAGAGTTTCATAGAAGCGACATGAAATGATGTGGTTGCTTCAGAAAATGTGCTTTTCATTGCTCATTTTGTTTTTGGACATTATCAGTTTGGTTTAGGGTAAGGATGTCTATTTTGTTCACCTCTCATTTGATTTTAGGGCACTATTGGTTAGGTTTAGTTTAAAGTTTTATGTTAGGGAGGTATGTTTTACTCAGTAAAACCTCCATCTAATATTCACCTTAAAACCTCGTCTAATTTTGACACTATTTCACTCGCTTTTGGCGCCCCCCGCTGGAAATTTCTCTGGGAAACTGCATCCAAACGTGTAATAAGGCACATAATTTTGTTTTGCAAAAATTTTGCCAGTCACATAATGTTCATGAGACCATGCTTTTTTAAATAAAGAAAAATCAATATATTGTATTTAAAAATACTGTGTTATAGGATCTAATGAGAATCAAACAATAAAAAATAAAAAAAACTCAAACTCAGATTACTCATGCCTCCTGCTAACAGTTCCTCACCCCACAAGTAAAGGCTGATGTGAGTCCACAGCTCTAGTCATGCATATAACGAAGACGGAAACAGCAAGTGGGGATTTTGTCTGCGTGTGTATGCATGTTTGTTTCATTGCATTTTAAACACTTGAGCTGTGACATCATTGTGCTTCATGCGCCTGTGTTTCTTGTGAATGTTTATCCAAGGACTCTTTACATATTTGCTCCAAAGTCATATAACACAAACAAAAGAAATACAATGTGCTTTACCTGAAATAACTGAGCTAATGCTAAGCTCCACCCCCCTTAGTTATTGTACTGTTGCTTGCTCATAAAAGTGCAATAGAATGCTCCATAGAAATGAAATGGGGATTTCCATTTAAAATTGAGTTAAATGTGATTAAAGTGGTAAAAATCACTTTAATGTTATTCTTAAATGGGATGGAATGTGTGATATTGCAAAGCGTTTTATCTGCCATTTTTCTTGTAAGAAACTGGTAAATGATGGTGAAACTGATTAAAAACTGTGGAAAAAGTGCATCAGAATTGCTTATAACAACATGAATCATGAACTTCATTATGTTTATTTTATTATGAAGGGCAAAGTCGAAGAACGGTGGACGATCGCTGAGGGAAAAACTGGATAAAATTGGACTAAACCTGCCGGCGGGTCGCAGAAAGGCTGCTAACGTCACCTTACTAACAGCCCTGGTTGAAGGTAAGCACTTTAATGTCAGTCGATTGTTACATCACTGTTCCTGTAAATCCAGCCACATGTCAGAGTTTTAGCATGCTAAATGCTAACAACATAAGCTTATTTCAATCAGCGTATCCAGTATCTGCTGACAGTTTCCTGTTTACAAATAAACATGATGATGTAACAATCCAGTCCAAACCAATTACCATACTTTTCCAACACATTTTTCCAATATGCAGCTAGCCTGTTATTTAATAGCTTTTTGTTTCTGTCTGAAGTGCCAGACAGGAAACAAGTGCCTAAATTCCAGCAGAACTTCCATAGAGGAACTATTGATAATGCTATACAAAGCCAAATATAGACTTAGCGTCAAGACTTAAAGTTCACTCTTGATGATACCTAACAGCTACAAAAATATGATGCCATTGGAATTTGAAAGGGAAGGAATTCAGAGTTAGGAGACAGTTGTGAATTAGGTTTTTGAAACCAACATGGATCACAAAACCACTGCTAGGGAAAACCAACATTTGTGCAACTGAACTTTTGCCTACAAACCTTATACGTTCTGTAGCTAATGAGATACAGCCCTTGTGATAACTTTCAACTACCCCCGGTCTCCTCTACAATAGTGTGCATATAAACATACAGTGTACATGTAAGCAATCTTTACATTTCTTGACATTTAATTTCAGGTTTTACCTTTCCCATGAGTATAGTTAAGCGCTAAATCACTGAGATGCTACTGCAAAGATCATGAGTAAACTAGCACCAGAAGCGATGAATAGTAATTTTAGCGCTCTCTCTTAATGTCACTATTCTCGCCATTAATGTGCTCATGGGTTGGAAGCAGGGACATGACTAGAAGGCTGTGTTATTTACAGACCTTCAAAGCTGAATTAGAGCTTGTTATCACATGCTAGCCAAGAGGAGAGACTGACCTTAAAGATGACGACTGTGAATAATGTGCTAGTCTATCAATAAGAGCCTGTTGGGTCTCAACGACCGTTAGATGCCTTCAGCAACAAGGCCTCATTAAGGACATGCAGTGTGACCATCCTTCTCCACAAGAGAGAATCTATTAATCTCAGTGGGCCTTTGCTTAGAGTGGAAATGATTGTCTTTGTGATGCTACTTTGAGTCAGTTCCAAACTAATGGAGTAGACATTGACTCATCTTGGTAGCTCGGTTATATGGTATGCGAGTCATCTGATTCACATCTGATTCTGTCTGCAGGTGAGGCCGTACACCTGGCAAGAGATTTTGGGTATGTCTGCGAGACTGAGTTTCCCGCAAAAGCCATCGCGGAGTACCTCGGTCGACCACACATGGAACGCAATGAGATCAACTCTCGTAAAACCATGCTCCTGGCAGCCAAGTGAGTTACCATCCATTTGTTCTTCCAATATAAAGTAAAACCAGATGCTTGAAGATTTAGGGAGCCTACACACTCGAATTCATTTATTTCAATGAGGATGGTGCGTCGGAAGGACGTAGTGGAAAAAGCAAGAGTTTGCAAAAGTGATTCTCTGTCATGCAGCCGTATGCAAGGTATGTCAGAGAGGCATGTCCAGTTGTGCTAATGGAAATCAAATTTGGTGTATTCTCATTTGAATTAAAACTGACACAGCTCTTTCCATAACCATCAAAATAAATCTCATACATTCTTGCATTCCATCAAACACTCTGTCAAAGCTTCCTCTAGTGTGTTGGTGCTCTTCACTGTAAAAATTAAAAGACACTCAAGGCACCATATGGAGTTCCTCAGCTGCCAAACTATTGGAACCGTCAGGGGATCCTCTAGACACTCAATAGAAGCCTCAAAAATCCTGTTTATGAACTCAAGGAACTTCATTATTTATTTCAAGAGCCTCAAAGGCTTTCCCTTTTGATTAGGTTACTGGAGAAACCATTCACAGTCCTTAAAGTACTTGCAAGAACTACGATTAAGTTTCTCAGAGAACTGAAAGGGTGTCTGGAGGACCTCTACAGGGTTCAGCTGGTGTGACAGCTGAGGAACCTCAAATGGTGCCTCGAGACTTATAATTTTTACAGTGTAGGTTTAGGGTGGCCAAACTCTATGGTAAAAATAATCCATCCTCTAGTTCTAGGATATCTCCACCTAATCAAGTGATAATTCTTCCCTGCAATAAAACAAAACATGCTTTTAAAATGTGAGTTTTTGCTCTAATGATATAGTCTAAATCTCTTAATGGCCATTTAATCTTTCAGGCAAATCTGTAAGGAGTTTACCGACTTGCTGACTCAGGATCGATCACCATTGGGAAACTCTCGGCCGGCTCCCATTCTCGAACCAGGGATCCAAAGCTGCCTGACTCACTTCAGTCTCATCACCCACGGTTTCGGCTCTCCAGCTATCTGTGCGGCAATGACCTCGCTGCAGAACTACCTCAACGAGGCGCTGAAGCAGGTGGATAAAATGTATGTGAGTTCGACCGGAGATTCCTCACAGACGTCTTCCGATGGCACCAACAAAGTAGACAAGATGGACAAACACAGAAAGTGAGACTTGTTGAGTCGAGGTTGAACTGGATTGGACCTTTCAAACATTTTAACCAGATCTGATTCCTTGTTATCTTAGTTGTCGATTCTGTTTCCGTTTTGCTTTATGAACATCAAGGTTAAGCTTAAACTTAAACTTGATGCCCTCTTTCCACGTCTTCCAGCACTTTCTCCTCCAAAAAGACGAATACACATTTCAATACTTAGCCTTCATGAGAGGCTTACGACGAAGTTCTTTATTGAGTGATTGCTGTGGGGCTGCAGCATGAGCAATGTTTCAGATGAGCTTCAGGAAGTTGGCTCTCTGAGGAGAACCGCAAAGAGGAAGTTGTTGAGTTTCCCAAAGTCACCATTTCAAGAGTTTATGTGGATTTTAATGATGTTTTTACTCACTACCGAATTGGGAGGAGGAAATCTCATTTCTCCGTGTCCTCCTCCTTGGTGCTGACCTCATATCGGACTTACCAGGGATGTGATTATGTTTGAGACATTATAAGTTGTTCTACGCTTGACTTCATTGGACTCAGTGTTATTGTTATTGTTTGTGGGAGAGTTGTTGAGTGCGTGTTTTGTGTGCATGGATGTATGATTACCATTTTACACAACCTTAACCCATTTGGATCAAGTAGATCAGTGACGCATCCAGGAAATGTCATTTAGTTTAGCGTTTCCTTCGAGTTTGGCCTAAAAAGTTCAGAAATGATATCAATTAAGAAGTGTTGTTACAATGATTAAGTTAATGTGGTCATATAAAATATCATATGATTGGGTTTGCGTGCATGTGCATTTTTGTATGAGAGTACAACCCTGTTTGTGTGTATCGTCTTTCCATGCATTTAAGTCAGACTAGAAGTTAGGCTAAATATTCCAATCGTCTTTCCACAAATGTAAATATTTTCTAATTTATGTTGTAATTTAATGGGATTTGTAAATATCGGTGCAACTATGGTGTCTGGTTTAACTTTTTAAAAAGATGTGTTATGCTTTTATAAAGGGGTTCGTTTTTATCACTTAGTGGTTAGGCTATGGGAATGATTTTCTATATAGATACAGTATGTGTAATATTGGTTTGAAGCTGTAGGAGAAGAAAGAAATAAAAACACAACTCTCTTTATTTGCATCAGCCAAGACTCCCCATTTATGGCATTTATGAGTTGTACACTTCACTACACGCGTACCCTACTAATGAGGCATGTCGAACATGGCCAATTCATGTGTACAAAGATTTCTTTTCACAATAAATGACAGCAGTGCTCACTCTAAATCGTGGTCATCATTCATCAGTCATCAACAAAACAGCATGTCAACTGAAGGCTTTCCTTGGAAGCATTTAGTTGAACAAATTATCGAGGACCTACCAAACACCTGTCTTACCTGGATTACTCTTCGAATGTTTGTGTATGCCATTTGTTCGAAACAGACAGTTCACCTCTTTTATTTCGATGGATGCTTATCTCGCAAATTGGTGTGAAAGCACAACAGTAATGATGTGAAAAGTTTCTGCATCACTCTTTTCATATTTATATCATCTTCCAATGCATTCTCACTGTAGTTTTGAATTATGTGACAGGACTGTCAAGTAGAGATAAACAAAGAGGCGTGAGAAAATATTGACCCAACACTTTCTGCATTTAACATATCTTATTAGCGTAACGTTGTATTATTAATAATTAACTGTAAATTTAGCATGTACACTGGTAATCAAAAGTTTGGACAGGCTTGTTTTGAAGGCTTAAGCTTAAATATTTGAAAGTAGTTTTGGAAACAAATATAATTTGTGCCTATGTACTAATTTCTTAACAAAGCAAATAATTTTATAAAAAAAAAAAAAAAAAGGTTTTCGAAGCTGGAGAGGATACTGCAGGAAGACCAGCCAACAAGTGTCCAGAATACATGGGATCCCATTCAATAATACCGCCTAAAAAGCTGCTTTGAAGAAGCAGATGTGGTCACTACATAATTCTCGTACTTCCATTTGCCTTCATTATTCTTTTAATAGGTGCAAAATAGTAATAAGAAACTATAAGTAGGTGTATCCAAACGTTTGAATGGAACTGCACATCCTACTTGGTATAAACATTAAGATTCATCTGGCCAATACATCTTCACGGGTAAACAGACTCTCTGTATCGCATCTCCTTATCAAAACCATCCCCTATCTTCATTCGTTCTCACAGCAAACACATCCAGCTCCGGTGCTTGAGACGAAATCGCAGGTGTTAGCGTGCGTATGGAGTGACTGACTCATGCAACCGAACTGACACTAGAGCAAGTGTGAGCGTCTCCCTCAGAACCTGTTGAACCAGATGTGTCGCTTTGCAGCGCGTACACAGTTGACTATAACTGCCTCTACTTACTCGTATTCTTTACAGCATGGAACTGTAAGTTGAGACCAGCTTTGACAGGCTCGCTTTGATGGTTGACTGTGGTTGATTGTGGAGGAACTTCCTCCTGTACCTGAAAGGTGTTGATCGGTGTGAAACGCTGGCACAAACAGACACACACCAACACAAACAGTCTTTGAAAGGTCCCATGATGATGATGAGTATACATGGAAAGTCTATAAAACATTTGCGACAGAGCTGTATCTCTTGAAGGAGCTACGTCCTGAAGATGTTTGTTGACATTGGCTGCAACCCAACTCTGAAAATGGCAACACAACTTAAGCCATCTTAATTAAAAACATGTGGAGACAAAGAACGTGGACAATTATTACTGCCATCCAGGGCAATGGATCACCAAGAGAAATGGGACTCGGATATAGCTCTTTAAGTAACTCGATTTGAGCATTTTCTAAAGAAAATGTGAGTGGTGCTTAGCTTGCCTGTGCAAAACTCACCTCAACGGACAATGCCAGGGTGTTGTGGGTGCTTACTAGGCCATTGCTGTTTGGTTGCAAAGGTGTCCTGAGTGGATTTATCAAGTTGCTATGCAGTTGCTAGGGTATTCTGGGTGGTTGCTTCCAGGCCCAAGTCAAAAGAGCCCATTTCTAAGTCTCTTTAATAGTCTGGTGTCTATGGCCTAGGTCTTTCTTTGATAGTAAATCTATGGCATTTTTTGGCAGGCGAAAAATGCAAATATACAGTACAGAGCCCCTGAAAGAACAGGGAAGGAATTTATTTCCTGAAATAGTTTTGTGTTCCCTCGCAAAACGTTTTGCATTCCCACTGCAATTATTTTAGGTTCCCACACAATAGCTTTATCCATCCTTTATGAAAATTAACCATGGTTATTCTACTCTAACCATAGTATTTGTAGTAAAACAAAGTAACCACTAAATCTACCATACTTTTACTGCAGCAACCATATTTTAACTATGATATTAATGGTAAAATTGTAGCAATAATACAGGAAAACCAAAACTATAGTACTAAAAATCATAATCATCAAAAAACAAACAAAAAAAAAAAACATGCAAGATTCATTTATTTTGTTTTGGTGGAAACCATGGTTTAAAAAAAACATATTTGTACCACAAATTAACCATGGTGTTACTATAGTAAAATTGTAGTAACCATGTTTTTTGGCATAATAACAGATTTTTATTACCATAGTTAACTAAGCTACTTTTGTTTTACCACGAATATCATGGTCCTAATACGGTTACTGTTGTAACTCTATAGTAAATTTTGTGGTTACTACGGTATTACTACAGATTCCGTGGTTCTACTCTGGTTACAGTTGCAAAGCCATGGAGTGTTTTGGTAAGAGATTGATAAAACTATTGAAACTATTTTAAAACTAAGGGAAAATAATGTTTTATGAGGGAATTACGAGGTAACACAAAAAACAAAATCAGAAAATAAATTCCCTCCTTGTCCTTTATGTGGCTCTGTACAAATATGATACCTTAGAAAAGAAGGTCCCACTTGTTTTTTTATTTTTTTTAATTTTTAATTGTAATTTTTCTCCCCAATTTGGAATGCCCAATTCCCAATGTGTGAGTCCTCGTGGTGACTCGCCTCAATCTGTGTGGTGGAGGACGAATCTCAGTTGCCTCCGCGTCTGAGACGTCAACCCGCGCATCTTATCACGTGGCTTGTTGAGCATGTTACCGCGGAGATGTAGCACGTGTGGAGGCTTCACGCCATTCTCCGCGGCATCCACGCACAACTCACCACGTGCCCCACAGAGAGCGAACCACATTATAGCGACCACGAGGAGTTTACCCCATGTGACTCTACCCTCCCTAGCAACCGGGCCAATTTGGTTGCTTAGGAGACCTGACTGGAGTCACTCAGCACGCCCTATATTCGAACTCGCGACTCCAGGGGTGGTAGTCAGCGTCAATACTTGCTAACCCAACACTTATCCTAAAACTTATCCAAACCTCAATCTCAATAGCAGCAAATGTGTATCTTCTGAGAATTTTGCAGAACAACATGTAGTTACACAATAAATACATTGTATTGTATGTATTTTGTGTGACCGAAAAGTAATAGTACACAAACCCCTAACCATAAGTATGCCTGCTTTAGCTAGCATTATTTGTCATCAAATTAGATCAAATGTTAACATTTCAATCAATCCCTACTTTTGTCAAAGTTTTCTGTAGATACAGTTAATAAACACATATCTATATCTCCTAAACCCTTGTTGTATAATATTTGTGTGTGATTTATCAAATGATTAACTGAACAATAACATCTGATGAGCAAATAATTATGCATGGCAGTTAATTAGTCAAAATATCAACAGATAAGATAAGCTAGCATCTCATTAGCAGCATTTGTGTTCCAGTTTTGCATATTCAATTTTAATATATGCAACTTCCTTCTCTTATGAAGAAGTGCAAAGCCTCATTTGTTTGGGGTCAGGCATATGTTTTTATACAACCCTTGATTGGATGACCTATGCTAGGTCAAAGGCAATTAGCGGAAAATGCTATGTCTCAAGATGGCTGCAAGCTGTATCAACCACAATGCGTTTTCTGCCCTAATTGAAAAGTGTGCTAGTTAGTGGTGTTCGTGACGCTAGCGTCGCTATTGCTCAAACTTTGGATTAGAGATATTAATGAAACTCTAAATATTACACTTTCTTGCATAATGTTTGGCACACAGTTTGTGCTACAGTCATGAATGAAAACTTAAATCCTGTGGCTTGTTCTGGAAAGATGTGTTATTACTTTTCTAAGTGTTTACATGTAAGATTTGCATGTTTTTAATGATAAAACAGTCAAAAAATTTCAGATTTACATTTAAGGTTGGATCATATCAGAATAACATAGAGACTTGGGTTGGGTCAGTTACCGAATACAACCACCCAGAAAAACCCTAGCAATGCCTTAGCAAACACCCAGAGCTCACATCTTTTCCACAAAAAATGAAAACAATCGAGTTTCTGAAAGAAAACATCGCTTTACTCAATGTACAGCCCATGCAAATTATATTTGAGCTTTGCCAATGCGAAATCTGTTGTTGAAAAAACACTTATGAAATTACACACTCAACATAGTGTTTGTTGTGCTTCAGCTGGCACTGAAATCTTGCGGCTGCTTATATAGTTCAGATTTCTCTCTTGTTTTGTTGGCACTGATGTAACCTCAAATACAGTAGTAATCTAGTTAGTTTTGGAACTTTTGGATTTCGGTGATGCCTCCTTTTCCTCCTTTGAAGTTTAGCATCTTTATTTGACTCTTTATTTGGCTCATTGGACTACAAATGTTAATACATTTTTCAAAACAATAAAATAAAAATGCAAAATAACCATTTTACTTTCCAAGATAATAACTAGACCCCACTCATGATGAGGTCATGTGACAACAATGGGTTAGGGTTAAGAGCAAACTACTCTTTTATATGTTTTTTTTTTGTTGCACAGTGCGTACTGTTTAACTTTATTTAAAGAAAAGCAGAAAAAGAAAAACTGTGCACTACACAGTATTCAGTTAATACACAGCTTAAGATATTTTCTTTGTTTTTGTCTTGTTTTCCAGTAAAAATGTCTAAACATCCTCAAAACAGCAAACTAGCAGAAGATGCTGTGAGAATCTATATTTAATTATGCTTACTTTTCTTACTACATTGGCAATTTAGTCAAAACAATTCAGAATTTTTTTATTATTTATTTTTTGAAAAATTCTCGGAAAACTCTCTTATTATTTTACGCAATTTTGCTTCTCAAGTAAATGTATCTTATTTTAAGGATGTTTAGATATTTTTACAGGAAAACAAGACAAACACTGATTAAGGGAACACTTCTGTTTGATACATTTATCGTTGCATAATGCGTACTGTTTAACTTACTACTTTAAAAGAATAGTAGGCAGTGTACACTGCACAGTATACACTGCATAAGTTATTTTCATAATCAGTGTCTTTTTTCCAAAGAATAAATATTTAAACATTGTTAAAACATGATACATTTACATGACAAGATAACTTGCAATTGGTAATTCTTGCTGAACATGTAATGAAATGTCCTGGTCCTATTTTACTCCAAAATACGAAATTCTATTTTGCTTTTAGAAAATGAAGCTTATTTTTAGGTCCATTAAGATTTTTTATATTGTGACATTATTTTCATGACAGTTACACACATTTTACTCCCCCAGTTCTCATTACCGCAATGTGAAATATCTATATATATAATTATTTAAATTGTAAATTATTTATTCATCATAGCAGTACTGTCTTGGTACTGACTTTAATTTTTGCTGATTATAATGTAAAATATTTTTGTACAACATCTTTTTTACAAGTTTACTGAGAATCATCCATTTATTGATTTTTATTATTATTATTATTATTATTATTATAATTATTATTAAATTGTTTATTTTTTCTCATCCCATTGTCAATTTATTAAAAACATAATGGAACATTTAGTAAAATTAACTTATTAACAAATAGGTAAAATTAAATAAACTTAATTCAAGATATTGTCTTAAGCAATTTATCTTGCTTCAAGGATGTTTAGATATTTTTACGGGAAAGCAAGACAAAAATACTGATTGATTATTTTTTTTATTTTTTTGTTTTTGTTTTTTTCGTTTAGCCAGCTAGTTTTCCATTCCAAACACTGCCATGTGTGTTTAAAAGGGGGCAGGACCGACAAAGAATCCCTGCTGGAAAAGCCAGGAATGAATTTAAATTACAGACGAAGAGAGGCATTCTTCTCCTACGGGGTGGAACAGACCCTTACAGGGAAGAAACAGTGAGAGTTGGTGGGGGGCTTGAGTAGAACAAGGTAGGGTGGAGGTATCGGGTAAGCTATCATGAACTAACTCTCCTTTTTATCCTTTCTTCGACCCATTCTGTGGGAATTTGGTGGTCTGCCTGCGTCTCCAGGGTCACCCACCCAAACACCCCTCCTCCACGTCCCCCTCACTCAAAACACGCACCACCAATTATCCTACGCTATCGCTAACGAAGCCACGGCCTCCTAACCCCTCCACAGCAGACAACAGATGTCCGTGTTTCTGAGGGAACTAAGGACAACATAAAGATGCTTCTAGCTTTCTCAGAAAACGGCCATTATCTACTTTCCAGCACAAGAAAATTACTCCACGGCTCACAAGACTTATCCAGCTTAATTAAAAGCATCTGTCTCTCCTAAACCAATACACAGCTCGTCCTGTTTATTCTGCTATAACGAACTAAACAGCAATAATCAAAACAACCTGGACGAATTCTCTTTCCAGCCAAGTCCTGTCTTAGAAGGCATTATCTGATGAACGGAGGTTTTGTTTTGTAAAAGCGGTCTGTTTTCTTTTCCTGAAAAAATGTCCTGGTTTCTCTTGTCCCACATGGTGAAATAACAGATATTTTGTTATATTTTTTTTATGTATTAAAAATGTAGAAAAAAAGGCCAAAGAGAAATATATTAGTAATATGTTTATATGAATAAAGTTTAAATATATTTTTAGATATCTGTTTTTCATTTTTTTTATTCTATTTTATATATATATATATATATATATATATATATATATATATATATATATATATATATACACACACACACACTGTAAATATTTGACTTACTGTGCATTCAAGCTGTGTTCTGTAATATAATTTGAAAACTAAATATATATAATTTTTTTTTTAACACTGTGCTGATTACAACATACAGTATATTTACAATATTTAAATATTTTTATGCCCAGAAAAAATGTATATACTGTCTTATGTTTGCCGTATGGGATTGTAAGAAATTGTCAGACTTGGTTCTCCATATTAAATTTGATGCAAATGAAATCAAGGCTGGAAATAGCAGATGTCTGTTCTATATAATGTTCAGTTTGAATGTCTAAGGTCACGTCTAATTCTCACAACCCATGTTTTCTGGAGTTTTATGTGCACAAAATGGAAACAGAAGTTCTTGGAAATATCTTCAATGTTTAGTCAGTTAAACGATTGTTGTAAGCAATTGTCAGACTGTGTCTCCAATTGATTGCAGTATGATTGCTTCAACTGTGGACTGTTGATGTTAATCTTACATGCTCATATGGACCATATGTTCAATTGTCACAGTGCAGGGACACTTCTGTCAGGGATGTTTGTGATGTGACTTGTGAACCACCTGTCACTGATGGTGCCGCTTCTAATGCGAATTGCAGCATGTTGATCCTTTTCTTTCTTCCACTTGTAATGTGTGTCCCGAGATTCCATTGGCCGGAAGTTCATCTAGTTTTATATTTGCTTCAGGCTCAAATTGTTTGGTAACCACTGTTGGAATTATCCACAGTCTTCCAGATTAGCTCATTATATGCACAATCGAGACACAGTCTGTTGAGGTTCATAATTTCACACTTGTCTGCAGGTGTGCACGTCTGGACCACTGCCAATCATATGATTTATACAACAAATGTTATTTTCCACAGGAGTTTTAGGCTTCGGGTGACTAAACTGCCATAATTACAACCACTGTCAATGTTGTTTCCCATCAATAATTATTAACATTTTGTTGTGCTGTATGCCGTTGCATGCTTCTGCAGTCAACAGACCCTTGCTCTCTAAACGGCAAAAAAAAAAAACATATTGAGAATAAAACAGATAATCTATCTTAAACTTATATAGAGAAATCTATGAAAATGCATAAAATGCTTGCTACTAACTTATATTTTGATTTGCATGTATCAGGTTGATTTTCACTCAAGCCCTCCATAAGCTCATCTTGGCAGCAAACACATGGCAAACCTGACACAGGTGTAATTTTGGTTGGGTAGGAAAACAACATTGCGGTTTATTTACAATAACAGCAACAGATGTGAAAGGGCAACAGCTAACAGTGCCTTTATTTGGCACGTTATGAATAATGAAACACTATGAATAATCCTTGACACATACCCATTATATTAGGAAATTCCCATATTTAAGGATATCGCTTGACTGTTATGCGCCTCAAACCTCTGTTGTCATGCAAAACTATGACATCTGGGAAGTTTGCCCATAAATATAACTGACTTTAAAGTTACTAAACATAAGTCATTTTAACTCAAAACCTAGTGAGCTGCCTACCTAGACAGATATTTAAGGCATCAGTAGTCATGTTTCCATCAAAGTTATGGGTTTAATTTATGTGCAAAATCTGAATATTGCAAAAACTATTTTTGAACAAGGCAGCATTTCCATCACATATGTTTAAGAGAACAAAATTGTCAAAATAGACATTACAACGGAAGTTAAAGCCACTGTGGGGGCCTGGGTAGCTCAGCAAGTAAAGACGCTGACTACCACACCTGGAGTCGCAAGTTCGAATCCAGGGCGTGCTGAGTGACTCCAGTCAGGCTTCTTAAGCAACCAACTGGCCCGGTTGCTAGGCTGGGTGAGTCACGTTGGGTTAACCTCTTTGTGGTCACTATAATGTGGTTCTCGCTGTCGGTGGGGCGCGTGGTGAGTTGTGGGTGGATGCCATGGAGAATAGTGTGAAGCCTCCACATGCACTACGTCTCAAGCCACGTGATAAGATGCATGGATTGACGGCCGCAGAGGCAACTGAGATTTGTCCTCTGCCACCTGGATTGAGGTGAGTCACTACGCCACCACGTGGACCTAGAGTGCATTGGGAATTGGGCATTCCAAACTGGGGAGAAAATAGTAATAAAAAAAGCCACTGTGGCTCTTTTGTGAAATGTAATGAATTACAGTTTAAAACATGAAGACAAATTGCTCTGACGAACTTGATGTTTGCTAGCGTTCAGTGGCAGACACCTGATGCCACACATAGTATAAACGCAGGCTTCGTTCGCCTAGGGTGCTTTAGTTCATTCAGGAGAAAAAAAGTTTGCCTTCTTTCATTGTACAAATTAGGGCAGCATTGATTATTCTTCGAGGAGAAAGCAATCCCAGAATGCATTGTAACAAACTCCAAGATGGCAGACGAAGCAAGGCCTAGCGATTAGCAATCTAACTCGCCAATACAGGTACAAACAAGTATGATGTTCTTTTTTTACATGGAACACAAAAGGTGAATTTTTAGAAATATCCTGGCCGCTCTTTGAAAGTCACTCTGATGGTGGGGAAGATTACTCAATGACATAAATGTAGCTCTGATTGTCACTTAAAGCTACTATATGACTTCAGAAGACTTGGAATATAGCGCACAAGTCATATGCACTACTTTTATGATACTGTCATGGTGCTTGTTTTGTCCTTTAACAAAAGGTCTTTTGGGTGTTCTTCCTAAAGTTAATACAATTCCTGTTGTGTTCCACAGAAGAAAGTCATACCGAGCAACAAGAAGGTGAGTAAATGATAGCATAATCATTGAGAGAGGGGGAGAGAGCAATAGCAATGCCTGAAAGCACAGACCATTCCTTATGGTTCATATAAAGGTAAGAGTCATTACTTGATCTGCCATCTCCAACCAGCTGTCTTGCATAGCTAAAAAAGGTCTCGAGGGCTTCTGTTTTTCTACTGATAACACATGCAAATTTGGAACTAGTTAAGTGAGAGAGTGAGAAAGAGAGAGCCATTTGTGGGTTTGTTTACAGTTGAATTGTTTGATAGTTATAGTTTGAATTAATGAGCATTACATTGGAAGTCTATTGGATCTCTCTAGGTTTTGAATGTCCGCTGTGTAAAAACCGTAAATCCGATCAGTTAGAAAAGACAAAGCACACTTTTCCAGAACAGTCTGAAGGTCTGTACCAAGTTTGGTGGATGTAGCTTAAAAGCTCTAGGAGACAGTGTTAGAAACTTTGGTCTCAGTTTAGGGATTTAAAAAAAAAAAAACTAAACTAAACCAAGGTTTTAGAATATCAGTATGTTGACATTGTCAAGATAGCATAGCTACAAAACAAAATACTTGGTCTTGGAAGAATTTAGTGAGAAATGTTCAATATCAGACTTTTGATTGTAGACTATGGTATCTTGACAAGTCTGAGCACAGGTTGAGATAATGTTGAGATCTCTTCTGAAACTCTAGAGGAGACACATGTAGATTGCTGGGGTCTTTTTGCTTTGGAGAAAGCCTCCATTTGCTCTCCATTTAATCTCTTTGCTGTACAGGAGAAACAATTGAGATGGCAGAGAGATCCAAATTGTGATTTTTCTTTCTTGTGAGATAACACAAGTTCTTAAATCTAAAGTGTGTGATTTCTGCGCCGTTAGAATAGAAATTACATACTTCTTCAACCTACAAATTATGGTTGAATGATTCATCGAAATTGAATCATGATATGACGTGTGATTTTTAAAGTGCAAAGGCTGGGATTTAAATAAATAAATATTCTGCACACGCTGCCCGCTGCGCTTACTGTATGTGCAGCTCTGTTTTCTGTACCATATTTACACATACTTAAAGCAGGTGTGAGGCTTATGAGTGAGCACAAAATATTTACATCACTCTAGATTCCCTAATTGCACATTTGTGTAATTCCAAATATGTTTGGCCACTAAAAGTTACTATTGAAGAATCAAATGTAAGGTCACCTCATGACAGAAGAAGAGTGGATGATAGCATTTCTCTGCATTAAAAGGCCATTGTTAACTCTAAATAAAGACCAAAATAAAGACTTGCATAGCTGTGCTGCATACAGGTTAAGAACATATTACATAAATATGGTACTGTTTTATAATAATAGTAGTAATAATAATAATACAGATACAGTAATAAAACAGATACAATGTGAAGATGATGTGAATCTGTTTTTTTTCTCCCTCTATGTTTTACTCTATTTTTCATTTATGTAGTCTGTTTCATTTTAAGAGGACTCAAGTGTGAGCACTCCTTCTTAAACAGTATTTCTATTAGCAGTCGAGCATGTTTGCCCATGACCTAATTTTGGTCAAAAGGAAACACTTACTTACTAGCATGTATCGCAGTTCAAATCGCAATTGCAATCTGTTCGATCTCAATATCAATTAGACTTTTTGTCCAAATCGTTCAGCCCTACTACGCATACATGATACAAGAAAAAATGTTAGCACTGAAGAAATTACATCAGCTTTAAAGGAATATTCCGGGTTCAATACAAGTTAAGCTTAATCGACAGCATAATTACCTTAGAAATGACAATGAAGCAGACGCACACCTTCAATTAAGCAACAGATTATATATATATATATATATATATATATATATATATATATATATATATATATATATATATATATATATAAGAGTAACTACACAACTCAAAATATAGGCTCATTTATTTGCCAACGTTTCGGCAAACAGCCTTTTTCCAGGTATGGTATTTGTCAAGGTTTTCATACTTTGAAACATGCTGATAGCCAAAACGTTGGCAAATAAATGAGCCTATATTTTGAGTTGTGCAGTTATACTTTTCTTTTCTATAATGTTGATTACCACAAAAAGTAACTTCAACTCATTCCTCCTTTTCTTTATAAAGGCACTTACAATGGAAGTGAATGAGGCCAAACCATAAACGTTCAAATACTCACTGTATAGCCACAAGACATAAACAACATGTGTATTAACATGATTTTAGTGTGATAAAAACGCTTACAAACCTTCTCTGTAAGTTCTAATTTGACTTCATGACGACGTGGTAGTTATAACTGAAGAACTAATGTAAGTGCTTTAATAAAATTATAAGCTTCACATATCTGCCTTTTTGGCCCCATTCACTTCCATTGTCAGTGCCTCACTGTAACCTTGATTTTTTTTTAAGAAAATGAGAGACAAGTCGAAATAAATTTTTTGTGGTAATCAACATTATGCCACAAATGCTGTCGATTGAGCTTAACTTGTTTTGAGCCTGGAATATTCCTTTAATAGAGCGTTTCTTCAATTTCCATTTAACAATATCAGCGGAACATGTCAAGGAATATTCAGTCATTTCTCCGGTAACGGGAACTGTTGAAATTTCGTCAGAAAGCCGCAGCGTATAAATGTACTCATGTAAATACTAAAATTAGCAATGACTTAAAAATGTAGTTCTCACGATAAACAAAAAACAACAAATAAGCACTTAAAAGTGGCATCTGGTGCTGTAAACAGTCCAAACATTGTCTAAAACCTGGAATGAATCTTTCAGACATTAAGTGTTTCCAGTCTAGGGTGAATCATGACTCAACCGCACTCATTTCCTGTATGTGTTTATCTGGGTGGGGGGGGTTGTTAGCTGTCCAGGCTTGTTTTGAGCGCAATACTGGATGGATGGAAAGAGGGAGGGATGAGTGTGGCACTCGTATCTGCAGTTAATTTTGAGGAAGCAGATAAAGGATGAATCAAACCGAAAACCAACTATCGAACTTAAAGTGATAGTTAATACAAAAATGAAAATTTGGTCAAAAATGACAAGCATATGACTTGTGCACTATATATCCAGTTTTGGCCATACGGTAACGCTGTGAGAGGAACAGACCGAAATCTGCATCATTACACCTACCTCTCCGTCGTAGCTCTCAAATCTCATTCGTACTTTTGATTGCATCCTTTATAGTGCATCATGTGAGTGGACGATTGCTGCAGAGCTCTTTTGGTGCACTTTGTTTACCGGGATCTCTGATTGGTGGATCTTTCTCTTCAGGATTATGGGTAGTGTAATTTTTCACATCAACATTTTGAAATCACGCACTGATGGCTTTAACAGAAGCATATACCATCATTTAACAACCTCTGAGCTCAAGGTAGATCTGTCTTTAAAGGTTTATAAGTTATCGAAAATCAATTCCCCTATGGAAAAAATGAATGGGATTTTTTACTTCCGGAACCAGACTGTTGCGCTCAGGTCAGAGTTTTTCAAACCAAATCTCATAGGCCTACCAAACATTTACATCTACTTCCTGTTAAATGTTCTTGTATTGTCACAGTTGCATTCTTCCATAACTGTCCATGCACCAAAACAAGTCGATAAGTCTACATATCCAGCAAGTGGAAAATACATTCAGCACGTATGCACACGAATGTCAGGATGATGTTATTAAATGTGTTTCAGGAGAGCACAGATCTTTCTTTGTTTGCTTTTTGTTTAGGTGTTGTTTGACGTTGTATTGGGCCACATTCCAGGGTAAAGATTTCTGGCAGCAGGAGATGCATGCTGTTGAAATGTGTCCATGCCACCTTGTCAGACAGTTACCATATGTAAATAACAATGAGAATGAAGAGAAAGAGCAAATCCTTTATCAGATCTATCAAAATGATACTGCAGACAAGTGTGTAAATTAGGGTGATACCATTGTTTTGCTTTTAAAGGGACAGTTCACCCCAAAAAATTTAGAGATGTTAGAAAGAATGTCCGAGCTGCTCTTTTACATACTGTACAATGAAAACCTTTTGTGACCAGGGGATGTAAAGCTCCAAAAAGGATATAAAAGCACCATAAAAGGTTTCCATAAGAATTGTGCATTCTAGTATGTTGAAGTCATACTATAGATTTGTGTGAGGAACAGACCAAAAATCTAAGTCATTATTCATTGAAAATCTCTCAAAGCTCATTTACGGTCCTGCACACAGTATTTAAACTTGGTGCATCATGTTAGTTACGAGACTAACATCATGTACGTTTGGCATCACTGACGTCAAACTTTGTGTGATGCATCTTTGAAAATGTGTGTGCACAAATGTGGTTTGAACGCTACAGCAGAGGGAACATTTTTCAGAGAATAATGAAAGAAACTTCAGTCTGTTCCTAACAAAAACCTATCGTATAGCTTCCGAATATAGTGCATTATATAGACTACTTTTATGGTGCTTTTTGTCACTATATGGAAAATTGCAGCTAATATATTTTGTTAAACTAATTTTGTGTTTTATGAAAAGTCGTAATAATAAATAAGTTGGTTTGTACTAAAATGTATGACTTTTGCTTCCAAAGAGAAAAATAAACGAACCAACGAATGATGTTATTGCAATTTTTTTCAAAGTTTATCCACAAATCCAGACCCTAAACCTAACCATGATTTTAATGGGAAAATAACTTTTGTTTACCATGGAAGAGAGAAAACATCAGTGTTTGGAACGAGACAAGGAAAGCATATTACATGCTAATGACATACAGTTGTGCTCAAAAGTTTGCATAATAGAAATTGTGAAATTTTGGCATTGATTTTGAAAATATGACTGATCATGCAAAAAAAAACTGTCTTTTATTTAAGGATAGTGATCATACGAATCCATTTATTATCACAGTTGTTTGGGTCCTTTTTAAATCATAATGATAACAGAAATCACCCAAATGGCCCTGAGCAAAAGTTTACATACCCTTGAATGTTTGGCCTTGTTACAGACACACAAGGTGACACACACAGGTTTACAATTAAAGGTTAATTTCCCACACCTGTGGCTTTTTAAATTGCAATTAGTGTCTGTGTATAAATAGTTTGTTAGCTCTCATGTGGATGCACTGAGCAGGCTAGATACTGAGCCATGGGGAGCAGAAAAGAACTGTCAAAAGACCTGCGTAACAAGGTAATGGAACTTTATAAAGATGGAAAAGGATATAAAAAGATATCCAAAGCCTTGAAAATGCCAGTCAGTACTGTTCAATCACTTATTAAGAAGTGGAAAATTTGGGGATCTCTTGATACCAAGCCAAGGTCAGGTAGACCAAGAAAGATTTCAGCCACAACTGCCAGAAGAATTGTTCGGGATACAAAGAAAAACCCACAGGTAACCTCAGGAGAAATACAGGCTGCTCTGGAAAAAGACAGTGTGGTTGTTTCAAGGAGCACAATACAACGATACTTGAACAAAAATGAGCTGCATGGTCAAGTTGCCAGAAAGAAGCCAATGCCACAAAAAAGCCCGGTTACAATATGCCGACAACACCTTGACACGCCTCACAGCTTCTGGCACGCTGTAATTTGGAGTGACAAGACCAAAATAGAGCTTTATGGTCACAACCATAAGCGCTATGTTTGGAGAGGGGTCAACAAGGCCTATAGTGAAAAGAATACCATCCCCACTGTGAAGCATGGTGGTGGCTCACTGATGTTTTGGGGGTGTGTGAGCTCTAAAGGCATGGGGAATCTTGTGAAAATTGATGGCAAGATGAATGCAGCATGTTATCAGAAAATACTGGCAGACAATTTGCATTCTTCTGCACGAAAGCTGTGCATGGGACGCTCTTGGACTTTCCAGCACGACAATGACCCTAAGCACAAGGCCAAGTTGACCCTCCAGTGGTTACAGCAGAAAAAGGTGAAGGTTCTGGGGTGGCCATCACAGTCTCCTGACCTTAATATCATCGAGCCTCTCTGGGGAGATCTCAAATGTGTGGTTCATGCAAGTTGACCAAAGACTTTGCATGACCTGGAGGCATTTTGCCAAGATGAATGGGCAGCTGTACCACCTACAAGAATTTGGGGCCTCATAGACAACTATTACAAAAGACTGCACGCTGTCATTGATGCTATAGGGGGCAATACACAGTATTAAGAACTAAGGGTATGCAGACTTTTGAACAGGGGTCATTTCATTTTTTTGCCATGTTTTGTTTTATGATTGTGCCATTCTGTTATAACCTACAGTTGAATATGAATCCCATAAGAGATAAAAGAAATGTGTTTTGCCTTCTCACTCATGTTTTCTTTACAAATGGTACATATATTACCAATTCTCCAAGGGTATGCAAACGTTTGAGCACAACTGTACATCATTTAGTTGTACTGCATAAATTAATATGGAATTAGTAACCAAATTTGTTTACTGAGGTTTCCTTTCTTAATATAAAGTGTTGAATAGGAGGCTAGCTCAAAATTAATGCCTGTGTTCTGTTGATTGGTCTCTATTACAATTTTAGCATATTACAAGCTGTCACAAGACAATGTTGGATCTACAGAAGAAAGAAAGTCGTGCAGGTTTGGAATGGCATGATGTTTAGCAAATTAATTTTCATTTTTGGGTGAACCATTTCTTTTGAAACCAAAGCAATAGTGTGTGATTAAACTTTTATGGTGCTTTTTGGTCTTTTGGAGCTTGACCGTTTAATTCACAGACCTTATGTTGTATAGAAAGGAGCAGCTCAGACATTCTGCCTAACATCTCCTTTTGAGTCTCACAGACTGAAGAAAATCAAACAGATTTGAAACGATATGAGGGTGAGTAATTAAAGACAGAATTTTCATTTTAAGGGGAACTATGCATTTAAAGTTGCATCTTTTAAAGGAGGAGTGTTGAAAACATTTCTCATTCTCTTCCTCATGCAGATTAGACACACATCTCTTGTCAAAAAGCTCTTTCTCTCCTTTTGTGTGTAACTGTCACAGTAGTTCTGTCTAAATTTGAGTGGCAATTGATTTATTAGACAGTTACTATGAATACAGCAGCAATTGTGGTAAAGAAAGGCAAAAAGACCAGAAATTCAGGTTTGGAGTCCCTCCCAGTGCATCTTTCTCAGGTATGTGTGTGTGCTCTGTCTTTATCGCAGGTTAATTAGGACACAAGTTCTTTTAAGTTCTGAGAGTTTCTAATTGTCTTGGGTGTGAGAAACAAAAATACTGTATAAACGCGATGACTCACTCGGTTATTCGGAGACATCTTGGGCTGGGATGCACACTTAAGCACTCAGGAACAAGGTGTGCTACTTTTTTTTTCACAGAAGTGTCAGCGTAAACTCAAGAACAGATAAGGTATTGGGAAATCACATTTCTGTGTGGCAGTGACAAAGACTACAAGGAAAGATAGATTGTTATTTATGTCTCCTGTGAACAACTTCAGAGAGTTTCGCTTTCAGAGATAATTCACTTTTACCTGTTAGAAATTGTAGTTGTCCTTTATGATTTTTACTTGGCTCGTGGTTCCCATAGCAGCAGTTTTCTGGCCAAATTAGCCCTAGAGACGCTAAAACAATAATGACTTTTATTTGATTTCACACAAATCACGAGTAAAGTGGCAGATTATCAGTTCATAAGCACTTAATGTTTTCCCTGTTCCTCGCACAATGCTATCTAATGACATCTAAACACTTTAACCATAGCGCATGACTCATTTAAACGTTTGCATTACATCACCAACTACATTTACAAGCTTGATCGAGCATGATCAAATTGCACGGTAGCTCAACTGATAGAGCGTTGCACTTGTGAAGGAAAATCCGGGGTACGAGTCCTGAAGAGCACGCGAGTCGAGACGTGGTCTGAAAGTGTCATGATTGTGTTTTTCATCTCACATTTGCTTTTCTGACACTATTGCTTAGGTTTAGGTTTGAGGTTTAGGGTAGGGAGGTTGGTTTTGTTGATTTAAATCTCGATATAGCATTAAAAACCTCATCTTTTAGAGAAAAAATTGAACTCTCTTTTAGTGGGCATTTCACCTCAGAACTGCCACAATACATGTAAGGAACTACCGCATAATATTGTATAACCACCCAGAACACCTTAGCAACCACACCTTAAAACAACACCTTAAAAACTGCATAGCAACACCCTTGCAACTACTAACAACAACCTAGCAATGTGTTAGTGAAACTTGCATACATGCACCATTCAGATTTTCTTGAGTAAAGTCTAATAATCAATTTCTTAGATTATTACGCTTAGCATTTAAACCCAACCTAGTGTCTTAGGTGCTTGATTAGCGTTGTAAATCACAGCTGAAGTATGCAGCCTGTGAGAGTCGGAGTGGATGACAAGCTGTGACAGGTTTTGCTGTAGTCTGCTGAATTCACATAGCACATTTAAAGAAGCAAGATGTGTAACCCTTTACAGGCAACATGAGTGAAGCAAAGCCCTTTAATCCCATATAATCAACTGAATGGATTTGCAGAACGAGAGAATACAAAATTACAAATGTTGCCAGATGTTTCCAAAATAAGAGGCACTAGGTGAGATGTAATATAATAATAATAATAATTTTCTTTATTTATCACACATTATACATTTGCACATATATGGTGAAATTCTTCTTTTTTCACATATCCCAGCTAGGCTGGGGTCAGAGTGCAGGGTCAGCTATGATACAGCGCCCCTGGAGCAGATAGGGTCAAGGGCCTTGCTCAAGGGCCCAACAGTGGCATCTTGGCAGTGCTGGGGCTTGAACCCCCGACCTTCTGATCAGTAACCCAGAGCCTTAACCGCTGAGCTACCACTGCCCCCAGATGTTAACCAAGGCCAGCTTGGAGATTTTACAAGCACTTGCTGTCTCTTTTCATTTTTCTCATCCAGGCATGGTGTTTCATTTATTGATGTGTCTTGTATGTAAAGGCTTGACTTTATAAACTGCACTCAGTGACCTCCCAATATTGGGCTTTTGTCAAGATGTGCAACAAAAGTTAAAGGAGTTTTAGCAAAAGACCCATATGATTTTATTTGATTTGATTTGAAGAGAACTCAGAAGGTCCAAAAAGGTGGTTAAAAAGTGGTTTAATCCATGTCTCCAGAAGCGCTATTATAGGTGTGGGTGAGAAACTGATCAATATTTAAGTCCTTTTCTACTATAAATCGTCTCTTTCACCTCTATATTCTGGTGTGGAAGTGACTTTCACTTGTCAAAAATTGTACTTAAATATTGATCTGTTTCTCACCCACACCTATCATATCACTTCTGAAGACATGGATTAAACCACTGGAGTCTTATGGATTACTTTTATGATGCCTTTATGTCCTTTTTGGACCCTCTAAGTTCTGGTCTCCATTCACTTGTATTGTATGGACCTACAGAGCTGATGATATTCTAAAAATCTTCGTTTGTGTTCAGCAGATGAAAGAAAATCATACCTCATCTGGGATGGCATTAAAGTGAGTTAATGATACGAGAATTTTCATTGTTTGGGTGAACTACCTCGTTAAGGAGTATGAAGGAGACTTGAAACAAGAGTTAATATCTTATGTCTTTTGCTTCTTAAGTAATTGTTTCTTGTTTTAAGGATATTTAGATATTTTTACTGGGAAATAAGACAAAAAAAAAGTGATTGCATCACCACCCCTTCAAGTGGCAAGTCTTATTGAAAATGAATGAATTACAGTCAATTTGCCATTGAAAATCACTGTCCATGAGTCTTCAGATCTGTTTATTTTTACAAAAATTTGCTTTAATTTTAGTTAGCATTTTGTCACATCATATTTATTAATTTCAGTCCATTTGACTCTAATTCTATGCCACTTTCAATATGCTAATATTCTCAATTTTACTTTATTACATGCCATTTTAGTCAATAAAAATAACTTTGTAGTGCAAAAAGACAAAAGTTTTATACTCTAACAGACTAAAATAATATAACAGGTAAAAACCTGGAATAATTTACAAATGTATGTGCAGTATTGTTTTAGATGGCCATCAGTCTACCAGTCTCTTTATGTTTGTCTTTTCTTTTTAGCTTAGCACATAAACTCTCCTCAAAACTCAAGCATGCTATGCTATGCTAGGCTATGCTAACTGGTAAGCCTGTTTTGTGTACTTGGCCTACAAGATGATGTCACACAAATATGTAGCAAAACAGTTGAATTAAAAGTTGTGAAGGTGATCTTCTTGATAGACACTCTTTGTGTACGTCTGTGTGTATTTCTGGGGGGTGGAAGCAAGAGAAGAGGATGAAAGAGGCAAAGCAAGGCCAAGGGTGGGAGGGGAGCTGCATGTAAACATCCTGCGGGCATCGGGAGTCATCCTGGGAAATATTTATCTTAGCTGGTAACGCAAAGAGGCAGCCAAAGCCTTCATCTGGCCCTCAGCTATTTTCTCCGAAAAATAGGGGGGCAGGAGAGATGCAGACGAAGGCTGATAGACAGGGAGCGAGAGAGTACCATGAACGCAAACGGCTAAGGATGTCAACCAATCCAAGAGGGCAAAAGAAAGAGAGGAGTAGAGTAATAGAGGAGAAGAATGGATAAATGGATGTAGACAAGGAATGTTGGTGTGGGGGTGATGAGTATCTGGGGGGCAGGGCGCTCAGGCGCAAGGGATGGCTGGCATCAGAAGACCTGGAAGCGAGGCGTGATGGGGATTTTGGAGATGGAGGGAGAAACCTGGGGCAGAAGACTGAATGTGTATGTTTGCGTCTAGTTCCCTATGATGTAAATCAGTATATTGTGAGCATACATTTAGGCTTTAGCAAAGGCCTTTAGCCAATTAACATTGGGACATTGATGACTCGATTACAAGTTAGAGCGTTAAAGGGACAGTTCACTTTAAAGCCAGAGTTTATCCAAGTTTTTATCCCTTTAAGGCCAGAAACATACTTTACGCAAGTATGCAAATGTGAATTCTTAGCCAACAGAACACATCGCAAGGGTGGGTTCCTTTTAAGCACATTTAACACATTTTTGAGTTGCTATGGCAGTAATCAACATCAGTTCTCAAGGGGGCAGTTACCTTCAAAAATCTGTCCATTACACTGGATGTGTTATAACTAAAACAGTAAACTATGAATGTCAACAGTTTTACTAACTTGCTCAGCAAGATTCTCTTCAACTTTTGCTTTACTGTCTGTGAGAGTAGTAGACCTGAAAGAGAAAACTGACCATAGAAGGCGGCAGTTTATGCTAATGTCTGTTATAGCACCTCCTTGAAAAGTTGAGAATGCACCACATACTTGTTTTGAGTCACAAGTGTGGTCTGACACTTTTCGTAACAAAGGGGTTATTTTACACTGGGTCACTTTATGCGTTTTAACCGATCGGATAGCTATCTGATCATACACACGCACTGGGCAAAGTCACTTGGAATCAAATATTAAATCACATCTTTTAAATTTGCTGACCAGCATTAGCATAATCACGGAAGTAAACTCTTTTTTTATTTGCAGTTCAAGATTGGATTTATATATCCGTTTGCCGGAGACACATTTATGTGGCCAAGTGTAAATGTAAAGTGCATAGCAATCCGATCAGTAAAAACGCATGAAGTGACCAAGTTTAACTACCCCCAAAATGATGAATGAAATCAAGCTTACATAACTAAATGTTTTAGCACTCATGTACTTTCGTAGATTACAGACAACTCTTTGCTTAATAGGAAACTTTGATTTAGTGATATCTTACTGGTATCATTTTTTTATTTTTTTTTTAACATGAAATTTAGCTTTAACAATATCTTTCTGGTATTATTTGTTTAACTGGAAATTGGGCTTTCGTGATATCTTTCTGGTATTCATAGGTGTAGATTTAGGTAGGCATGATAGCGACATGTCCCTACCAACTATCAGAAAATCGGAAATGTCCCGACCAACATTTGAGAAATGTTACCGCACAGAAAATGCTGTACTTTGTACTAGGTTTTATTTTATTTTAACAACTATTAAAGGTCCTTAGTATAGTGTGGTGGTGGCATAGTGGACTAAAGCACTGAACTGGTAATCAGAAGGTTGCTGGTTCAATCCCCACAGCCACCACCATTGTGTCCTTGAGCAAGGTACTTAACTCCAGGTTGCTCCAGGGGGATTGTCCCTGTAATAATGGCACTGTATGTCGCTTTGGATAAAAGCATCTGCCAAATGCATAAATGTAAATGTAGTATAATTATTCATGTATGAATTATTGTCCTACCTCTTCTGAAACGGCTCATAAACTGAGTTGTCACGTGGCACCTGTTACTTTTCTCAGCACTGAGCAGGATTTACCAATCACAGTCGTTTCTAAGATTAAAAAAAAAAAAGATCATGTTCTAGAGATTACAGGGGCGGATTTCCATTGGTATTTTACGTCCAATCCTTGAACTTAATAGATTTTCCCAATATTTTTGAATTTTATCCTTGCAATTTGTCCCTACCAACTTTCAAACCAAACCTACACCCTTTCAGGTATTATTTGTTTAATTTTAAATTAAGCTTTAGCAATGTCCTTCTGGTATTATTTGTTTAACGTTTAGTGTTGTGAAAAAATGATAGGTTGTGCAAGAAAATCACAGACATGTTTGATTAAAATTACATTCACAGTACATCTGTGAAACGCAAATTTATGTAACCCCGTCTGAATAGGACTTTAGCCTATATGTATGTGTGTTGGCGAGTGTTTGGGGCAGGTGTTATCCGAAGTGAACTTCAGCGTGAATTTTGGCCTCATCTGACACTGTGCAACATTTTCAAAGCTTGATACACAGAATCGCAGAAGGAAACGGTCACACCTTGTAGCTTTTGCACTCTACATGCACACACAGGGGGCATATACTGTATGTGGACAAGCATGTGGACAGAATATTCAGCTGAATACATAATACACTGCCATCAACATTAAGATAATGCAATCAAATGTGACGGCAGTGAGCGGGAGATGGTAAGACACAGAGGCACGTATATATTTCTCATGCAGGGCTATGTATATGATGTATAGGGTATGGAAATCTCTGGACATTGGCCCTGTGGTATAGCTGTTCCTTATGCTGTTGAAATGACACAATAGATTCATATTCAACCCAGAAAGATCATCTTGGAATATCTGGATAATGACATTCATGTTTGCTGACTTTGTGCTTTACTTCACTGTATGCACTTGTGGTCAGCCGAATAGTGTTGTTAGTTTCCAATACAGAAGAATAGACAGCTATAGATATAGCCTATATATATATATGAACACTTAATTTACACATCATTTAATCAAAATTCACTAAAAATACTGGAAAAAATGTGCATCCCTAACTCCTAACCTGAAGGCATGTCTTATCGCTCATTGTCAAGAACGTCAAAGAACGTGTGTGTTTAGCTTTTTTTGGGAGCAAAATAGTACTGAAAAGTTGGCTAAATCTGTCAAAACCAACGCAACTATACGCAGAAATCATACGGATTCATACGTTGGCTAAATTGTATGAAATCGTACGAGTTGGGTTATATGAATTCGTATGTGTTTTACAACAGCCAATCAAGTGACTCTCCCTTTTCTTCTTCTAAAACGTGACAATTACTTTCTTCGGTCATACATAACATGCTCTTTCTGTTCAAATCATGCTTTTGGACTCTACTCTATGGTTCGGTTTAGATATGGGTTTGGGTAAGGGCATAAAATGAAGAAGCATGTACACAACATCTGACACGTGAACTTTCGCTTACTTCCACATTACACATCAGGGGATTTGCACATCTAGAATTCGTATAATGTACTAACTTGTGCGATTTTATATGAATTGGCCATCTTATATGAATTTGTAAGATCAGGATGTTGACCTCAAAGGGATGCCTTGCAATGTAAAATGATTCAATTAATTTGAGTTCTGTCAGTCGATTAAAGTATTTTATCTTGGATAATTGCATGATTTTTCAAAGTTAATCGAGATAAATCATAGATTTATAAAAGTGCTGAAATTTTACTTTGTACTTCTTTTCCTGTCAAAATGCATTTAGTTTCTTAGAATTCTTTTTTTTTTTTTTTTGCAACAATATTTTACATTTTCCAAACAAAACATTCCACAGTATAAAGACAGAAATGCACTAAAATAGCACCAAATATTCAAGTTACTTTAAACGTTTCCCAAATTGTGAGTGGGAGTTTGACTGATTGTAAGTACTAGTCCTGTAGTTTTCATTGTGCGTATTCATTGAATTTATTTGCTTTAAAGAAAAGTTAACGTAAGTGAATGAGGGCCAATTTTTTAACGTTAAAATACTCACTTTTGCAACTGTATAGTCGCAAATAGTCGCAAGACATGAACAATATGCATGTAAACATGATTTTAGTGTAATAAAATCACTTACTAACCTTTTCTGTGAAAAGTTATTGCCATTTTTACAGTTTCATTGCCATGATGATGTAATGTCAACAAAACCTATAACCCTAAAATTACTGTAAAAATGACAATTTAAACAACTTTAAATCTCAAATAATACACAAGTTTTAACAGAAGATTTAATGTAAGTGCTTTTATAAAATTATAAGCTTCACATTTCTGCCTTTAAACCCTCCAAAAATTGGCCCCATTCACTTCCATTGTAAGTGCCTCACTGTAACCTAATTTTTCCATTTATGAATGAAATTAATGAAAATGAGGGACGAGTCGAAATACATTTTTGTTGTAATCAATTTTATGCCACAAATGCTGTCGGTTGAGCTTAACTGAACCTGGAACATTCCTTTAAGCATTTAAAATTAATCACAGGTGTTCACGTGTTATTCTCAACTGTTCTAGTTAATTAAAAAAGTTAATAATAATAATAATAATAATAACTATTATTATTATTATTATAAATCAAATATAATAATTAAAGAAATAAGTAATAAACTAAGGTAAAACAAATGAATTAAAATGAAGAATACAATTTATTTAATTAAATTATTATTATTATTATTTTCTTTTAGGGGTAGGTTTAAAGATATTGTGTAATTATAATTAGCGTAATGCTTAAACAATTAAAGTAATAGTTGACCCAAAAATGAAAATTCTGTCATCATTTACTCACCCTCATGCCATCCCAGATGTGTATGACTTTTTTCGTCTGCAGAACACAACTGAAGATTTTTAGAAGAATATTTCAGCTCTGTAGGTCCATACAATGCAAGTGAATGGTGACCAGAACTTTGAAGCTCCAAAAAGCACATAAAGGAAACATAAAAGTAATCCATACGACTCCAGTGGTTTAATCCATGTCTTCAGAAGCAATATCATAGGTGTGGGTGATAAACAGTTTAACATTTAAGTCCTTTTTCACTCTTAATCTCCACTTTAACTTTCACTTTCAGATGTAAAAGTGAAAGTGGAGATTTAGAGTAAAAAAAGGAATTACATTTTGATCTGTTTCTCACCCACAACTATTATATCGCTTCTGAAGATATAGATTAAACCACTGGAGTCGTATGGATTACTTTTATGTTTCCTTTATGTGCTTTTTGGAGCTTCAAAGTTCTGATCACCATTCACTTGCATTGTATGGACCTACAGAGCTGAAATATTCTTCTAAAAATCTTCATTTGTGTTCTGCAGACGAAAGAAAGTCATACACATCTGGGATGGCATGAGGGTGAGTAAATGATGACAGAATTTTCATTTTTGGGCGAACTATCCCTTTAAGGAAATGATTTATTGCAGTGATGTGGGTGTGTCCAGCAAGACAACAAAGTTGAGTTTAATATTATCCAAATGAGCTGCAATGGAACATGGCAACTACCAATGGGAAACTCAGCAAACAGTGTGAATGAGGCATAAAACATTGTGAATATAATCCTTTAGCAATGTATTGTATTTGAGTAAGTGCTTGAAAAATTACATCATCCGCAGGAAAATTAAACAGTTGCATAGATGTTTCAGCAATGTACGTATGCTATCTTGGTACAAATGTTATCTTCAAAAAAAAAATAAAATAAATCATTTTTGAAGTAATATTAAGCAGCACTGATTCTATGTTTTATCTTGGGTTACTCGAAAGTCACATGGCGGTCGCTAACAATAAATAATAATACTGCACAAATGTTTTTATTTATTTCTTTTTTTTTTTATAAGTATTTTTGTTTTGTTTTCCAGTTAAAGAGTATGTGCTGTGTATGTGTGTGTGTGTGTGTGTGTGTGAGAGAGAGAGAGAGAGAGTTATTTCAAACAATTAGTGTCTGTATTACTCATACAGTAACAATGTCTTCAATAAGTAGTCAAGGGCGTAGCAACCGTAGGGGACATGTCCCACGCACTCTTTAAAAAAGGTGATTATGTCCCCCGCAATTTTTCAAGCTAAACCCATATTGAGTTCAAATGGTGGATTTGTATACAGTATTCTTTGTGTTTTGTTACTTTGGGCTGACTGAGCGACCATCCAGCCAATCACACGTGAGTTTCATGAGTCAAAACAACCCTTACATAATAGGCCGTCAGTCAGACAGTCTAATCAATGTGGCTTCGTTCATTTCTACAAAGTTGCTTTCAAAAATGCTCATTTATCCATGTTTTTTATCGGCATTGATGTTGATCTAAATGAATAATCTAGAGATGAGGAACACACAAATGAGAGTTATTCATCGGCATATCGTTCTTGATTGGCAGCATTATGTGAAATGCACTGCAGAAAAAAAAACAAAGGAGAATCCTTCTTTTAAGCATACATTGTAGGTGGAGTTTATATCAGCGCATAAGTCTTCAGTTATGCTTTTTACATAATGTTTGATCGGTTGTTTTTGCCAATTTAATCAGATTACTAGATCTGCGTTAAATATGTGAAGCTATTTTTAATATCAGCTCCTGTTTTTTGTCGGTGTGCAGTCGACAAACTGAAAACGAAAATTTAGTAAAAAAGGACTTAAATATTGATCTGTTTCTCACCCACACCTATCATATCACTTCTGAAGACATGGATTAAACCACTGGAGTCGTATGGATTACTTTTATGCTGCCTTTATGTGCTTTTTGGAGCTTCAAAGCTTTGACCCCCAATTGACTTGCATTGTATGAACCTACAGAGCTGAAATATTCATCTTAAAATCTTTATTTGTGTTCAGCAGAAAATCATACACATCTGGGATGGCATGAGGGTGAGTATTTGGGTGAACTATTGCTTTGAGTTTTTACTCCCCAAAGATTAGTTTAGTAATGATTTATAATCATTTAAGGAAATACATATGGATACAATGTGGATCAAGCTTAAATGTCATTTGTCACTTTACCCATATTCACCCTATATTATAAAAATTGCAACATTTACAATCCACATTAAACATGAAAATACCACTTGATAGAGGTAACACAAGACTGCCCTGAGAACCGAAATTATATTAGACTTTTTAAATTACATCAGAAAACGCTCGGCTTTGGCAGCCATAAATAAAAATAAATAATAATAAAAATACTAAAACTAAAATCTAAACTAAACTAAAACTAACAGACAAACTGTGAAAAATAACAAAAATAAACGTTCTTTTTTTTTTTTTTTGACAATTTGAATATAAAATAGAAATAATAACTAAATAAAAAATCTAAAACTATAATAACACTGATGTAGAAATGCTTTTTTATACATGAAACTCATTATAATTATTATAAGACTATTATTGTTGCATTTTGATAAAAGTCACTCACAAACTCTAGGGAAATGATAGATTTGCTTTGTTCTTATAATGCTTAAAACCTCTACTAAAGTCTCTGTAGGTCTGTAAACATACACATTTTAAAGGATTACATTTTTCTTTTGACTGTTGATTCAGTGACTAACTCATTTCACACAAGACACTCATTAGTCACCACCTTCTGGCATCACCAGAAATGGTCACTGAACGCATCATTAAATGGATCTGATCGAATTTTGGTGAACGTAGTCAAAACACTCGAGCTACTTGGATACATTTAAATCCCACAATGCACAAGCACAGAGTAAAAATAAAATTGTGCACATGCACAATTGTCATTACTGTAATTGATTAAATTACTGAGCTTGTGCTCAGTGTTTTATTGTCATGTGTGAAACAGAAACAAGTGCTCTACAAGATGCCCTTATTTTTGCAGCTAATTTTGCAAGATTTTGTAATTTTGCAATACTTGAATCTTTAAAATACGCCAAATATTAAAAGCATATACTATGTATATATTAATATAATACTTATAGCATATATTAATATATACTGTAATATATAAATTCTACTCTGTAAGTGTTTGGTCTGTGGGAGCCAACTACTGACAGCTGTGTCCCCCCCACTTTTAAAATGACTGCTACGCCCCTGTAAGTAGTATTTTGGAATTAATTTCCATTTGCATCTTTTTTTCTTTCTTTTTTTTTTTTTTTCTCCCCAATTTGGAATGCCCAATTCCCACTACTTACTAGGCCCTCATGGTGGCACGGTTACTCACCTCAATCCAGGTGGTGGAGGACAAGTCTCAGTTGCCTCCGCTTCTGAGACTGTCAATCTGCGCATCTTATCACGTGACTCATTGTGCATGACACTGCAGAGACTCACAGCATGTGTAGGCTCATGCTACTCTCCGCGATCCACGCACAACTTACCACACGCCCCATTGAGAGTGAGAACCACTAATCGTGACCACAAAGGGATTACCCCATGTGACTCTACCCTCCCTTGCAACTGGGCCAATTTGGTTGCTTAGGAGACCTGGCTGGAGCACACCCTGGATTTGAACTCGTGACTCCAGGAGTGGTTGTCAGCGTCAATACTCACTGAGCTACCCAGGCCCCAATTTGCATCTTTCTTAATTAATTCGATATCATCACATTCCTTCCTTTTCCTTTTGAGCATCAGCAGCTCATTAACTGGAAAGATAATTTAGATTGCCTTAAGCTGGATAAAACAGTGCTTTATTATACTGTATGATTCCTGTGATAAGTGGATAATAAGTAGATTTTATTCCATGAGAGGGAAAAAAACGTTTTGATTTAATTAGTGATGTTTGCTCTACACCCTATAGGAACTGTTTAGCAGTGCAGTAAAATGACTCAGAACACTTTAGCAACCAAATAGCAACACTGTAGCAACATGGCAGAGATTTTAGCATGGGCAAGTGCCACTCACTTTATTTTTCTTTTTTTATATATATAAAATGAAAATCTTGTAACAGTTGTGTTTCCTCTGCTGTTACTCAGGGCATTTTGAGACAATGCAAACAGATGTAGAGAGAGTTAGAGACGTGTGGAGACATGCACAGTTTCATTAGAAGTAAGTGACTGTATTGAAGAAACTGAGAGAGAACACACACACACACACACACACACACACACACACACTGCATGAGTAAGCGGGCCAGTTATTATTTGCATGATTTATTGCAACAAGTCTGTGTTTGTTTGTGTAGTGAGTGCTGACACAAATTCTGTTTGCTCACAATATTGTCAGGAAAATTCTGTCATCATTTAAAAACCTCATGTCCCCTTACATATTGGTCTGTTTCACTTTTATGAACTTTTATGTTGCTTTTTTTTTTCTTCTCATTTTAGAACTTGACAGCCAGTATCATAATTAATTTTCGTTGTATGGAAAAGATTGGCCAGTGCAATCTTCAACATTTCTTCTGTGTTCCATGAAATAAATAAAGTCATACAGGTTTGGAATAACATGAGAGTGAATGAATGTTGACAACATTTTCATTTCGCACTGAACTATTCCTTTAAACACATGCAAACTGCTTTAGCCACACAGTGCATTACACTTCAAGAGTGAAAACCAAACCAATTTATCATAATTTGTCTCTTCTAATAGTTCCCATCAAGAGCGCAGCAAGCATTTTCATAATAAACATGCCACAACATCGTCCTTGTTTTATTTTCTGACAAGAGAAAGTCTCACACAACTGAACTGTATAGAATTTAATAGAACGCTAGGTCCCAATGCATGCTGGTTATCTCTGACTGGGTATTAAATAATAAACACTGCAAGTTTAAATGTAGTTACACATTACATGCAACAAATGCACCGCTGTTACAGATATTGCACAATGACATCCGATTACATTGTGTTTGTTATACTATTGATATTAGAGAGGCTTTAAATGCAGACTTAAACTGATAGTTCCACAGAAAGAAAAAAGTCATATGGGTTTGCAACTACATGAGGGTGAATAAATGATGACAGATTAGAACTATTTCTTTAAATGATTGTCTGAAGGAAATATTTTTTGTGCAGTTTGAAATGTACAGCTAACACGTATGCTATACGAGCCTTTTTACACTCTGCAAGGGGAAGAGAGGCGTATATTATGCAAGAGCCCGTGGTGTTGGAAGGGCAAATTACATCGCTGTCTCTTCCAGTGAGCGTCACATTGTCACACTCATACTCTTGTCCTACCCCAGAGCTCATTGTAGACCCGCAGAACACACACGGACATACACGCACACTATTTATCAGCATCAAGAAGTCATTGCACACCATAAAAACAATATTTCTATTCAAGTGTTATTGAGTAAGACAAAAGACATTCAGAAGAACTTTAAAGTCAACATGAAATTAAAATGAACTCTATTTATAACTGATAAATACGTAAATACGTGTTTCTGTTAGCATGATGCTAAGCTAAAAAGTGATATTCTAATTAGCATAAAAATACACAGCGCACACATACACTGGGTGAAAGAGTCTGATAATAATAATAATAATAATAATAATAATAATAATAATAATTGACCTATTTCTCAGCATTATGTTTTTTGGAATTAAATATTTTTTAGAATATGTCTCACATCAAGTTTTATCTTGGCTGATTTCTCCAATCAGAGCTGTGGGTGGTGGTTGCCAGCAGCAATGCTATGTGGTTGCTAAGGTGTTCTGAGTGATTTTACTGTGTTGCTTTGTGGTTGATGTGATGTTCTTGAATGCTTTTTAGCGTGTTGCTACATGTGGTTGTGGAGGTGTTCTAAGGATGTCGCTTTGTGGTTGCTAAGATGTTCTTGAGTGTTGTTTAGTGTATTGCCATGTGGTCACTAAGCTGTTCTGATGTTTTTTTTTTTTTTTAATTTTATGTGTTGCTATGTGGTTGCTAGGATGTTCTTGTGTGCTTTTTAGAGTATTAGTATGTGGTTGCCAAGGTGTTCTGCATTTGAGCATGTTACTGTGTGGTTGCTAAGGTGTTCTTGAGTGTTTAAGTGTGTTGCTATGTAGTTACTAAGGTGTTCTGAGTGTTTTCCAAACTTATTGCTGTGTTGTTGCTGAGGTGCTTTTTAGTGTGTTGCTTTGTGGTTGCTAGGACGTTCTTGAGTGTTTTTTTAGTGTGTTGTTATGTGGTTGCTAAGGTGTTCTGAGTTTTAGCATGTTGCTATGTAGTTGCTATGGTGTTCTTGAGTGTTTTTAGTTTGTTGCTTTGTAGTTGCTAGGATGTTCTTGAGTGTTTTTTAGTGTGTTGCTATGTGGTTGCTAAGATGTCCTGAGTGTTAACACGTTGCTATGTGGTTGCAAAGGTATTCTTGAGTGTTTAAACGTGCTGCTATGTGGTTAATAAAGTTTTTTTGTGTATTTTAAGCATGTTGCTAGGTGGTTGCTAAGGTGTTCTTGAGTGTTTTTTAGTGTGTTGTTATATGGTTGCAAAAGTATTCTGAATATGTTTTTAGCATGTCTCTATTTGGTTGCTAGAATGTTCTTGAGTGTTTTAAGCATGTTGCTTTGTGTTTGCTAAGGTGTTCTGAGTGTTAACGTGTTGCTGTATGGTTGCTAAGGTGTTCTCGAGTGTTTAAGCATGTTGCTATGTGATTACTAAGATATTCTGCGTGTTTTAGCATGTTGATATGTGGTTGCTAAGGCGCTCTTGAGTGTTTTCTAAACTTGTTGCTCTGTTGTGGCTAAGGTGTTCTGAGTGTTTTTTAGTGTATTGCTGTGTGGTTGCTAAGGTGCTTTAGTGTCTTGCTATGTGGTTGCAAAGGTGTTTTTAGTGTGTTGCTTTGTGGTTGCTAGGACGTTCATGAGTGTTTTTTAGTATGTTGTTATGTGGTTGCTAAGGTGTTCTTAGTTTTAGCATGTTGCGATGTAGTTGCTAAGGTGTTCTTAGTTTTAGCATGTTGCGATGTAGTTGCTAAGGTGTTCTTGAGTGTTTTTAGTTTGTTGCTTTGTTGTTGCTAGGATGTTCTTGAGTGTTTTTTAGTGTGTCGCAATGTGGTTTCTAAGGTGTTCTCAGTGTTAACATGTTGCTATATGGTTGCTAAGGTGTTCTTTAGTGGGGTTTTTTAGCATGTTGTTATGTGGTTGCAGAGGTGTTTTGAGTGTTTTTAGTGTGTTGCACTGTGGTTGATAGGATGTTCTTGAGTGTTTCTTTTTGGTTTTTTTTGTTTTTTTTACATGTTGCTATGTAGTTGCAAAGGTGTTTTGTGTGTTCTTAGTGTGTTGTGTTGCTTTGTGTTTGCTAAGATGTTCTTGTATATTTCTATGTGGTTGTTAAAGTGTTCTATGAATTAGCATGTTGCTGTGTGGTAGCTAAGGTGTTCTCAATTGTTTTATGTTGGACGTTCTTCAGAGTTGTTTTTTAGCATGTCTCAATGTGCTATCTAAGGTGTTCCTGAGTGTTTTCAGTGTGTTCCTTACAAAAATCTAGAGGTGCCACAAACTTGCTGCAAACAAATTTTGTGGCAAATCTAGATTTTTGTAAGGGTTGGTATGCGGTACGTTGTTCTGAGTATTTTTTTAGCATGTCACTATGTGACACTAAGGTGTTCTGAGTATTTTTAGCGTGTCTCTATGTGGTTGCTAGGATGTTCTGAGTGTTAACATGTTGCTGTTTGGTTGCTAATGTGTTCTCAAGTATTTAAGCATGTTGCTATGTGGTTACTAAGGTGTTCTGAGTGTTTTAATGTGTTGTTGTGTGGTTCCTAAGGGGCTCTTGAGTGTTTTCCAAACTTGTTGCTGTGTGGTTACAAAGGTGTTTTGAGTGTTTTTAGTGTGTTGCTTTGTCGTTGCTAAGGTGTTCTGAGTTTTAGCATATTTCTATGTAGTTGCCAAGGTGTTCTTGAGTGTTTTTAGTTTGTTGCTTTGTAGTTGCTATAATGTTCTCGAGTGGTTTTTAGTGTTTTGCTATGTGGTTGCTAAGGTGTTCTGAGTATTAATATGTTGCTGTTTGGTTGCTAAGGTGTTCTCGAGTGTTTAAGCATGTTGCTATGTGGTTGCTAAGGTGTTCTGAGTGTTTTTTAGCATGTTGTTATGTGGTTGCTAAGGTGTTTTGAGTGTTTTTAGTGTGTTGCTTTGTGTTTGCAAAGGTATTCTGAGTGTTTTTTAGCGTGTCTGTATGTGGTTGCTAGGATGTTCATGAGTGTTTTTTAGTGTGTCGCAATGTGGTTTCTAAGGTGTTCTCAGTGTTAACATGTTGCTGTGTGGTCGCTAAGGTGTTATTGAGTGTTTAAGCATGTTGCTGTGTGTTTACTAAGGTGTTCTGAGTGTCTTAGCATGTTGTTATGTGGTTGCTAAGGTGTTCTTGAGTGTTTTTCAAACTTGTTGCTGTGTGGTTGCAAAGGTGTTTTTAGTGTTTTTAATGTGTTGCTTTCTGGTTGCTAAGGTGTTCTGAGTTGTAGCATATTGCTATGTAGTTGCTAAGGTGTTCTTGAATGTTTTTAGTTTGTTGCTTTGTAGTTGCTAGAATGTTCTTGAGTGTTTTTTAGTGTGTCGTTATGTGGTTGCTAAGGTGTTCTGAGTGTTAACATGTTGCTGTTTGGTTGCTAAGATGTTCTCGAGTGTTTAAGCTTGTTGCTATGTGGTTGCTAAGGTGCTCTTGAATGTTTTTCAAACTTGTTGCTGTGTGGTTGCAAAGGTGTTTTGAGTGTTTTTAGTGTGTTGCTTTGTGGTTGCTAAGGTGCTCTTGAGTGTTTTTTTAGTTTGTTGCTTTGTGGTTGCTAAGGTGTTCTAAGTATTAACATTTTGCTATGTTGTTGCTAAGGTGTTCTTGAGTGTTTTTAGCATGTTGTTATGTGGTTGCAAAGGTGTTTTGAGTGGTTTTAGTGTGTTGTTTTGTGGTTACTAGGATGTTTTGATTGTTTTTTTAACATGTTGCAATGTGGTTACAAAGGTGATTTAGCATGTTGCTATGTGTTTGCAAAGGTATTCTGAGTGTTTTTTAGTGTGTCTCTATGTGGTTGCTAGGATGTTCATGAGTGTTTGTAGCATGTTGCTAAGTTGTTATTGAGTTTTTAAGCATGTTGCTATGTGATTACTAAGGTATTCTAAGTGTTTTAGTATGTTCTTATGTGGTTGCTAAGGTGCTCTTGAGTGTTTTCCAAACTTGTTGCTGTGTTTTTGCTAAGGTGTTCTATGTGTTTTTATTATGTGCTATGTGGTTGCTAAGGTGTTCAGCATGTTGCTATGTGGTTGCTAAGATGTTCTTGAGATTTTTTTTTAGCATGTTGCTATGTGGTTGCTAAGGTGTTCTTGAGTGTTTTTAGCATGTTGCTATGTGGTTGCTAAGGTGTTCTTGAGGTTTTTTTATCATGTTGCTCTCTGGTTGCTAAGGTGTTCTGGGTTTTAGCATATTGCTATGTAGTTGCTAAGGTGCTCTTGAGTGTTTTCCAAACTTGTTGCTGTATTTTTGCTAAGGTGTTCTATGTGTTTTTAATATGTGCTATGTGGTTGCTAAGGTGTTCAGCATGTTGCTATGTGGTTGCTAAGATGTTCTTGAGATTTTTTTAGCATGTTGCTATGTGGTTGCTAAGGTGTTCTTGAGTGTTTTTTAGTGTGTTGCTATGTGGTTGCTAAGGTGTTCTTGAGTGTTTTCCAAACTTGTTGCTGTGTGCTTGCAAAGGTGTTTTTAGTGTGTTGCTTTCTGGTTGCTAAGGTGTTCTGGGTTTTAGCATATTGCTATGTAGTTGCTAAGGTGTTCTTGAGTGTTTTCAGTTTGTTGCTTTGTAGTTGCTAGAATGTTCTTGAGTGTTTTTTAGTGTGTCGCTATGTGGTTGCTTAGGTGTTCTGAGTATTTTCCAAACTTGTCGCTGTGTGGTTGCAAAGGTGTTTTGAGTGTTTTAGTTTGTTGCTTTGTGGTTGCTAAGGTGTCCTAAGTATTAACATTTTGTTATGTTGTGCTAAGGTGTTCTTGAGTGTTTTTAGCGTGTTGTTATGTGGTTGCAAAGGTGTTTTGAGTGTTTTTAGCGTGTTGCTTTGTGGTTTCTAGGATGTTTTGTGTGTTTTTTTAACATGTTGCAATGTGGTTACAAAGGTGTTTTGAGTATTTTAGCATGTTGCTATGTGTTTGCAAAGGTATTCTGAGTGATTTTTTTAGTGTGTTTCTATGTGGTTGCTATTGTCTATACTTGCTGAGCCACCCAGGCCCCCATTCTTGAGTGTTTTTTAGCATGTTGCTATGTGGTTGCTAAGGTGTTTTGTGTGTTTTTTAGCGTGTTGCTTTGTGGTTGCTAAGGTGTTCTTGAGTTTTATTGGCATGTTGCTATGTGGTTACTAAGGTGTTCTTGAGGTTTTTTTAGCATGTTGCTATGTGGTTGCTAAGGTGTTCTTGAGTGTTTTTAACATGTTGTTATGTGTTTGCTAGGGTGTTTTATATGGTTGCTCTTGGCACTTCATGAAATGTATTTATAATCAATAATAATCTTGAGTCGTCCACAATCTTGGATAATTTTTTTCAAGACTGATACAAGTGGCGTTGCTGTAGATTTAGGCCAAAACGAGGTATCTTAGGAAGGCATCATATTTATGCAATATATGTTTTGGAACAGCCTCTGCATCGAAGCAATAACGCTTTAAAATACCGTCTAGGTACGCAAAACACTAGATTTTGTAACAAAGCTGTACTGTAAGGAAAGTGAAGGTCAAAATCTTCAAAAGAAACAGAATGATTTTTTTTTTTTTTTTTTTGTCTGTCTCTCCATCTCTTTCTTCTGCCTATGGCTATGCAGATGAGTCCTGTGAAGATTAATTAGTAAATTAAGTGAGCCTCCCTCCCTCAGGACTTAAGCCACATCCCCTGCCATAGGAGGTGCACTCAATTAGATCTAAACAGAAGCTGTTTCAAGCTCCTGTGAGGGGAGCTTTTAATTGAATTATCATTAAGGACTGTCCCGATTATTCTCTGTGCATTGTCCTCCATCGTGTTAGACATCATGCCTTTAGCGACAGCTTGTGAGCTTAATGTGAGTAGAAAGAAACACACATGTAACCCCACTTCAACTGCATGACCTGAGATATGGCATTGTGTCAATATTATGATTTTGGCTGTGTTCAAAATCTGGAAAATGCTGCCTTTGTGACTGTATATGGAGGTAATACATAAATAAGGTGCCTTTCAGATTGTTCTGAGAACAGTTTCCCTAAGAGATTCAATCATTCAAAACCAATGTCGGTTAAGCCGTTAACTGATTAGGCAGCAAGGTAGCTGCCTAAGCTTGCAGCCTTTAGTAAAAAAAATTAAAATTGACATTTTAAACATGGATGTGCACACTGCACAGATGTTCAAACATAAATTTAGACACTGCAATGTATAAGTTTAGAGTCAACAGTGTTCATTGTATGTCTGTTTCTGGGCTTGAGTTACTCAACATAGAACATGTCATTAGTTCTGTCATGTAAATGTATGACACACACACACAGGACAGGCTTAGGCATGTTCTTGCTCAATACGATAAAGTATGTGCTCCTGTGAAGAGTCAGTATGGTGCTGTTTGACAGGTGTTATGCTGCAGATGTTTACATTTGTAATGCAAGCTGCTGATAATGAGGATAGATGGATGGATGGATGGATGGATGAAAGTTGAATGGATGGAGGGACAAACGGAGGATGGATGGACAGATGGATGGAGGAAGGATGGATATACATATAAAATAGATAGATCGATAGATAGATAGATGGATGGATGATGGATGAATTGATGGATGGAAAGAAAGATGGATGGACGGAGGGAGGGAGGCAGGGATGGATGAACAGGCAGGCAGACAGACAGATAGACAGATAGATAGATAGATAGATAGATAGATAGAGCTGACCTTGTGTCTGCTTTTAGACTCTTTACATCTGCAACTGATCTCCACCAGACCAAAGATTCTCGGAGAGAGAGGGAAAGAGAATGCAAAAGAGTGTGAATGAAAGAAATAAAGGGGGGAAAAAAGTAGTTTACAGCATGCTGGTACATCCTGTCTTAATGAGAGCCCCCCATCAGTCCGCAGCAGGACAGAGAGAGAGAGAGAGAGAGAGAGAGAGAGAGAGAGAGAGAGAGCTTGTGCTGAACAGAGAAAGAGCAAATAAAGTAGGAGAAATGGAGCAGCCAAGGAAGGGGAGGTTGGCTCTGAGTTTTAGGGGCCCCATAGTGACCCCTGCGTATAGGTGCTTCTCATTAGTTTAAGCCGGGGGAGCTTGTTAACATCACTAATCGCAGAAGGAGCGCGCAGAAAGCGCTGAAATTTACTGCCAGTTTTTTCTTCATCAAAGGACAGCATGTTGTAGAGGACATGGGGGATATTTGTGTCTTTGTCGAAGGGTTTGTGTTGGCAAGACCACAAGATAATAGAGTGCAACAGTAGGGTTCCGGAAGAAGGTTTCTCCATTGAGGAATTTATTTTTATAACGTATAATCCAGATAGTTCCTAATGCTTCATGGAATGAGTAGTGGATTGCCTTATAAATGAATTTAAGTACGCTGTCTTGTACCTTTGTCTCTTTGTTGTATTTCATATACTTTTTTGCTCAATGTTAAATAATGTTCCGATTCATCTGGGAGCTGGTTGGTTTGATTCATGGCTTGAAATTCTTTATTAAAGAGAATATAAATAGGAAAAATACCAAGAATTGTCTTGGTTTGCAATTACTAAGCACTTCCATGTGGTTTATATTCATTACTATGCAGTTTCAAGGGTGTCCTGGGTGGTTGCTAGGCCATTGCTGGTAAATTGTGATTAAATTAGATATTTATTTATTTTTAATTTTGGGGTATGTAATTTTGTGAAACAAAAATTCTGTCAACCACTCAAAAATATTCTACTCCATTTTACACATTTCAGTTTCATAACAAAATTCCATCAAATTGTGAAATGTAAAATTGTAATGTAAAACAATATTAAATTAATGAAACTACATATTATATATATATATAATTCTTTTTTTTTAAATTAATATTACTTGATTGAATTTCATGGAATTTTGTTTGACAATTATTTTTTTTGAGTGTAAGTATGAGCGGTAGTAATAGTGATGCTTGCCTTATTTTATATACAGTACTGTGCAGAAGTTTTAGGCACTTGTGAAAAATGTTGCATAGTGAGGATGTCTTCAAAAATAATGACATAAATAGTTTTCATTTATCAATTAACATCATACAAAGTCCAGTAAACATAAAAAAGCTAAATCAATATTCGGTGTGACCATCTTTGCCTTTAAAACAGCACCAGTTCTCCAAGATATACCTGGACACAGTTTTTCTTGGTTGTTGGCAGATAGGATGTTCAAGCTTCTTGGAGAATTCACCACAGTTCTTCTATCTATTTAATCTGTCTCAATTGCTTCTGTCTCTTTATGTAATCTCAGACTGACACAATGTTCAGTGGGGGGCTTTGTGGGGGCGTGACATCTGTTGCAGGGCTCCCTGTTCTTCTATTCTAATCTTTTCTATTCACAAATGTAATGTTTGTGAGTCTAACATTTATATTCCCTATTGACACACTAAAGCTGAAGATATAAATAACCATCTGAAGACAAATGCTTTTGTGAAACATCTTATGTGCCTAAGACTTTTGTACAGTACTGTATATAATATGTGGTGCACGCATGTGAAAAATGCAAGGTATGTTGAGGAGAGCATCAGGAAGCGTTTTATTTATGGTTTTGAGGGCGTTAGAATGTAGCAGCAATGGCGCAATGAGTCAACCCATTAAAGTTTTACGACAGCACCTCGACGGACAGGATGGTTTGCGTGTTTTTTCCTCGACTGAACGCACACGCATAACAAATGGCTTTCTGCAACAAACACACACCACACACACTACAGACAAGTTGAACTCATTACATTTTCCAAACTAAATACACAAACTGGAGGTTATTAAATGCAGCTAAACTTAAAGTGCTGTCGCAGTGGCCATAAGAAGAAGAGTTGCACTCCTGTAATCCATGAACGTCGCAAAGCCTGCAGCAACTTGTCTTGTTTACCACAGGCATGCGGCGCGCTCCTTCCCGGAGAACTTTCCAAGGCTCACCTTGTCGCATATCTCTCACAGAATGTCACTCAAAATACTGCTCGTAGATCAGTTTTAATTAGTGATGTTTGCTAGAGGTGAGCTGCACGCATATCACAAGACCTTTCAACATTTAATCACATGAAGGATATGAATTGTAGATATCTAGGATTCAATTTTCAACTCTAGGCAGTGTTAACTTTAGATATCTTTAATGCTGTTGAAACTAGTGAGAAAGGCTTTAAAGAATTCTTTAATTACTCTTTAACTTATTAATATCTCAAATCCATTTCCAGATAACTAGTAAGAAATTAATAAAAAATATCTGTAATTGCATTTTAGTTACAAATGACAACTTTTACTAGTTGAAATTCCATTTTTTATATCAAAGATTAACGCTTTTACAAGTGCAAACCTAATTACTGATATCAAAATTAGAATTTTTGCTAGTAGTAATTCCATACAGAATTAGCATTTAACTTGTGAAAATTGAATTTTGCACATGATTTATTGACGAAAGGGCTTGCGATAGTTTGCGTGCACCGTGGTGCACTTCGGATGTTGCTCTCGCTCAGACGGAAAAGTGTGGGAAAACCTAGAGATGTCTAATAGGCGAGCTAATATGATATATATATATATATATATATGTCTAATAAGAGAGCTGCGTTTCAGTTGGGGTCTAAATATAAGAAATATTGGAAACTAAGTGCAAATACACAGGAACAAATTTGTGAAATTATGCATATGCAGTACCTCACTGTAAATTCAGTAATGCAGCTGCGTGCATGAGTAGTCAAATGCGTTTCATGGTCATAATGCCCGTTCTGCGAGGAATTAATCTAACAGTCGGTTATGTCTTGCGTGAATGCAAACAGGTGCTAAAAAAGTTAAGTATGTGTAAATCCTGCTCAGGTAGCGCAATATAAATAGGTTTTGTTCGGCAAGAACAAAAAATTAGAGGGAATATTTGATCAGATTTACAATTTTTACATGATGGGTGAAAATGGGTGAAAAAGTCCCATAGACTTTCATTTAAGGAGGGCCATATCTAGAAACCGGAATGTCATAGAGACTTTTGACTTGGTCTAATATGCTAAAAAGCACTATGCGACCTTATATCAATGCCCTAGCAACCCTCCACCACACCTTAGCATTGTGGCTGTGAGTTTTGCATGGGCAAGCAAGCACCACTCACATTCTCACATTCTGAAAATGTAAAACTGTTAGGATTTGAATAGCTTTTATCTGAGCTGCATTCGGGAGCTGTTACAACCCCCATGCTCAATAGAGTCTACTCTAGATTTGATTGTTCATGGGTCAGCTACTGGGTTTCAGTGCATTGTGGGAAATGTTGTCAGCATGGCTGTGTGCAGAGGGCAGCTTTTGTCACTTTGTAAACTCTGAAATCCTGAGGTGCAGACAGAAGTTGTGTGTACAGAACATGTAATCCATGTGCTGAATCTTATCTGTTGCTTTATAAAATCCCGTCTGTCATTTGTGGGGTGTTTGTTTTTTCTGCAGTCATCAGCACAGGTAACTCACCTTAAAAGAGAGAGAGTGGAAAAAACTGTTTTTGCATGCCTGCGTGCATACGCATGCTCACGCTCACGCTCACATGCATGCGCAAACAAACTCACATATACATGCATGCATGTGTAAACAGGCATGTTGTTATAAAATACGGCAGTCATTCAATGGAAACTTTAAACTGACGTGTGACATTTTTATGATGTTAAAAAATACTTTCTCAGTTTAATATGCAAAGAAAACTAGAAAGTAAGTCATTCGTAGGTTGATTTACCCGAAAAGTCTAAGAGACTGCATTCGTTTATTCAACATGCAGTCTGATATTTCAAAATATCTCAAATTTAATGTATGTGCAGGAAATCTATGAAACCCAGAGAGATGTTTAGCCCATGATATGCTCTGAAGATCCACTTCCTCTATGTTGTATACACTCGGGTCAAAATCATTTTCCTCTGCACTTATTGCTCGTTTCCTTCATCTCAGAAATAATCAAATAAACTATTTGAATGTCTTTGTGTCAAAGATGGCAGAGGTTATGCTTAAAGGGATAGTTCACCCAAAAATAAAAATTCTCTCATCATTTACTCACCCTCATGCCATCCCAGATGTGTGTGACTTTCTTTCTTCTGCAGAACACAACTGAAGATTTTTAGAAGAATATTTCAGCTCTGTAGGTCCATACAATGCAAGTGAATGGTGACCAGACCTTTGTAGCTCCAAAAACCACATAAAGGAAACATAAAAGGAATCAATAAGACAGCAGTGTTTAAATCCATATCTTTGAAAGCGATATGATAGGCGGGAATTCCTTTCTACATCCGTTGACCGTTGAGCGTGAGAGCTTCTTGGTTTGGCGTTCCAATTTCTCCCATTCATTTAAATAGAAGTGGCCCATCTCTGCTAAATAGTATCTGGTTAATAGCCAATTTTGCAACTTCATTACCATTACGATGTAATGTCAACAACTTTACAGCTCATATAATAATACAAATAATACAGTTTTAACCATATTACTTTAATGTAAGTGCTTTTATAAAATTATAAGCTTCACATTTCTGCCTTTAAACCCTCCAAAAATTGGCCTCCATTCACTTCCATTGTAAGTGCCTTATTGCAACTTTTTTTGCTTTGTATTTTGTTTTTTTAAAAAGGAAAAGAAGGGCAAGTCAAAATACATTTTTGTTGTAATCAACATTATGACACAAATGCTGTCGATTGAGCTTAACTTGCATTGAACCCGCAATATTTCATTGAACTATAGGTTTTTAACTGATTTTTCCTTTCCACCAACTTAGACATCCTTGTTTGCCATTGACCTAATCACACTGATTCTAGACCAGTATGCAGTTGACTGTCTACACTCAGCAGACTGCAGCCTAACAAGTTATAATGACTACACTCTGCGGCTGAGGCATCTTTACTCTGCCCATAATTTGTATTGTATGTGTATTAAAACAAACACTGGAAAATAATGTAATTGCTTCCAGTTTTAGTTCCCATATCTTCATTATGCCGGCACAAGCTATTTTTGGGACAGTTCATATTTCATTACACATCAAAAAACAGCACACACCCGTCTTTCTAGAAACTCTACAGCACAGTCTGGCTGTAATTCTGTGATATTTCATGACATAATGAGATGCTCATTGTTACCATGGCACAGTAATCAGATGATAATACTATTGAACTTCTACTGTGCATACTGTACGTCTAAAATCAATTATTTTTTTCATAGTCCATTTTTCATATTTTTCTAGTGAAGGCCCAATTTTGATATACGGTATTGACCGTGGTACTTTATTACTACCATATTCATATACCATGGTATTTACTTCAAGATACTTAAAAAATACCATAGTATTAATACTAGATGGTCCTTTTTTACAGCATTGTGGTGAAGGACCAGTAATAAATATAGAAGATAAACTTGATTCTGCACCATTCATTAATGCAGATGCGATGCTTATTGTCAGTTGTCTATGAAACAATTGGAGCAGCTCGATTTTGATAGTTCTCCATCCCGACACTGATTGTCTGTGAGGGGCCCCGAGGGCCGTTACTCTCTGTGTCTCTCTCTGGCCCTCGTGATGTTCCAGCGGTGGCCACCAGCATCACATATCTGTCTGAGCTGTCATTCACATCAGAGATACGACATTCCTTTGACCGTGACAGTGTGAGAAAGGCGCTACGAGCTCTTTGACGTGTGTCACAGACCAGATTCTGATGTTTAGTCTTGACTTTTTTTTTTACGTTAAAACAAAATGTTCCAGCTATCAACTTTAGTCGGGTCATATTTAATTTGAAAATGAGGCTGTGAGGGATAGACATACAGTCTTTTGTTCATTAGTGTTATATCTTCATTCCAATGTACAAAAATCTTCAGAAAACATAGGGTTGTGAAAATTTGATTTGACCTTAACAGAAAACACATGGAGTGGACTATAATGTATGTTGTTCCCTTACAGCCTCTTTTTCAGTTGCATCAAATTAAATATAGCTATCCTGACTAAGGTCAATTTATGGTACAATTACAATTAAACCTAAAAGTTTCATGTACTTCCATCTTTTTTTTTTTTTTTTCTTCTTTTAGATGTGGTACCATGGTTGCATGTTTTTTCAGACTTATTACATGGCAATACCACGTTTTTTCCCCCCAGGACATGGTACCATGGTAGTATTTTATTAGGCTGTTATTTGCACCCTTATGCAAATAATGATATATGCTATTTACATCCCAGTGCAAATGGTGTCAGATCCTATTTGCGCCCATATTTAAATACTAACATACAGTATGGGCATTATTGCAGTGTGTTTATTGTGTTTATTTAGAATCCCACAGACAAACTACATTAACCTCTACCCCTAAACCAAACCTTAACCTTACCTTAGAAAAAATAACCTTGTAACCATAGTTTCACCATGGTACTTTGTTGTTAATTTACAGTAACCACAAAATTAACCATGGTTACTATATTACTACCATCTTACTGTACTAACACCATGGTTAATTGCATTAAAACTATGGTTTCTGCCAAAAAAAAAAAAAAAACAGAAAAAAACATGGTTACTACAGCATTAGTAATACAGTGATGCAACCTACACACAAGCGATGCCGACCTGTGGGAATGAGTGCGATCGAGAAACCCCGCCTCCGGATCAAACCATTCTCTGCACTCCTCGAAATTCACCGTGAGCAAATCACTTTTATTTGTATCTATTATTTTAAGTAGAATTAAAGGAAATATTAAGAGTGGAAACAGGAAATTGGATGGGAAAAAAAGTGGGACAAAACGCAGATTGGAACTGCAGTCGTTAGGACAACAGTGCACATTCACACACCGTCTTTACACCCCATGCCACTGCAGCAACACCTAATGTTTAGTTTGGCATATATTTCTGTGCTTCCACCACACTATTGGGGTGCAAATAGCTGCACTGTGTGGCAGATGCTATTTACACCGGGGTGCAAATAGACACTCCGTTTTTGGTATTATTTATCATGGGAATACCATGTTTTGGACATGGATATACCATGTCTTTTGGGTATGATAGCATGGCAGTACCATGTTTTATGGACATGTACCATAGTAACACCATGGTATTTTTTGAAGTACTTTGGTATAGAAATAAGTTAAATGTATAAGTTAAGTTAAAATATCATATCATATATATATATATGTGTGTGATTATCACCAATTAATGGTATTACTATCTGATGACATTACCATGATACTGCCATTTCTGTAAGTATTTATTTATGTATTTATATTTGGAAGGATGGGGAATTGCTCTAAAAGGTGGATAAAAAAAAATACAATAAAAAAGAAAAATAATCAAAGGGTTAATATGTATTCAAGTCATCATGTAAATGCAACAAGAGAACAAAAGACGGCCTGTTTATACGTTTTTAAACTCTCGGTTCTTAGATTTTCACAAAGGTTGTTTAAGGACAGAGAAAATGTGTTCAGAGTCAGGGATAATCAGTGAATTACTCTGGAAATGTTCAGCTGGATGTCATTATGGAGCGCATCCTCATGTATGCGTCACTGCTCACTGCGCAAAAATCTTGCGCTATATACACGCTCCTAGCATGCTTTACAAATGCCAGTTGTGAAAATGTCAATATTACACAACTTTGATCATTTTGCATTTTAATGGTGAAACAATGCATTTTTTAGATCCTGTATGCTTGTCCTTTAAATATCACATTTAGTTCAATTATTGAATTATTGAAGTTCAAATTATTGAACTTATTTAAGCAATTATTTATTTACGACAAAGACATAGGCACATGCTATACATCTTAAACTACTTCAAAAATATATATATTTCTTGTATAATTACACATACATACATGACCTTATATTCATTGAGAGACTACATGTAATTTTTGCAATTTAACAAAAAAAAATAATTTCACAACGCATTGCATACGTGAATATATGTGCCTAAAATATGCACTCATACATTTAACCTAAAATATTGATGATGAAAAGATTCATTGATGTTTATTATTTTTTGTCAACTGTAGACGTCTGAATTTTTTTTGCATGCAACATGCTCCAAATTAGACCTGTGAAAGAAAGAAAGAGAGAGAGAGAAAGAAAGAAAGAAAGAACAAGCTGTCAGTGCACTTGTCACTTAAATCATGTTATGTTATAAAGGGAGCATTTGGAAGCCTCTGGCACTTTGACCTTTAAAAATCCAAAGCAAAGATTTCCTAATTAACCAAGCTCTCTCTCTCTCTCTCTCTCTCTCTCTCTCTCTCTCTCTCTCTCTCTCTCTCTCTCTCTCTCTCTCTCTCTCATACAAACTCATACTCACATACATGCACAATTTCTGTCTTGTTCATTAGCAAGACATGCAGATTAGCAGAATAATTTGCATAAATGCAAATTACATTGTTGGGATTACGTTTGGTCAGCTCTTGGGGGACGCCATTTGAAACGTCAAACGCCATTGACTCGTGCTTTATGAACTCGTTTGGTGAGAAAGCAACTTGTCAAAATGTCTCTGCTGTTCTTCTCACGGATATTAAAATCATAGCGCTCGGCACTTTGTCTTCTGCAATATTTGCTCAAATGTGACACTAATTAGTGGGAGTACAAAGTGTCTTAATTAAAACACTGTGTTCTGTAACCTCATCAACATGCAGAACATGAATAAATTAATACAAATTAACCTTGTGCATTTTCTCATGTTTTAAAAGATGTAAATTCTGGTTATTCTCAAGACACGAGTAGATATATATGGAGTAATATGAAACAGACCGTGTCATTAAGTGTTATTTATTTGTACAGGTACTTATTTCTTCACAAAACACCCACATTTTTAACTTTTGTTACTTCTACAATTAAAATAGAATGCTATTTTGCATATGCTATATTGTAATATATATATATATATATATATATATATATATAAGTAAATTCAAAGTGATTAAAATAGTGCTGTCAATTTATCACTCCAAGTTGTTTTACTTTCAAAACTTTAAGGCACATTGAACAGAGCAGCGGTGCCTTGATCCCACCTTGCAAACTGTAATTATGAGGCCACGTCCGCACTAATACTTTCTTGTTTAAAAACGCAAACATTTTGCTACGTTTACGCATCTCATCCACACTGAAACTGCATTTTCCTCAAACAAAAACAAGACTTTCGAAAACTCTCCATTACCGCATACTTTCAAAAACATTGACGTTAGGAAAGTGAAAATTGAAAGAATTAGTATGGACATGACCTGACTTTATACCTCACATTTCTGATTTTATTTCTCAGAAACTGCGAGACAGAAACCTTTATATCAAGTAATTGTGACATTACTTCTTGCAATTGAGATAAAGAATGCATACTTAGATTTAAAGTTGCAATTGCAAGAAATAAAGCAGAAATTGTGAGATATAAGTCACAAATGCGAGACATTTACTCGCAGTTGCTTGATATAAACTCACAATTACGACTTTATTTCTTGCAATAGCAAGTTCATATCATACAATTGTAACCTCACATCACGCAATTGCAAGGTTATATCAAGCAATTGTGACTTTATTTCTTGCGATTGATATAAAGACTATATTTTGAGATATAAAATTGTGATTGTGAGAAATTAAGTTGAAATTGCCAGATCGAAAGTTTTTATTGTGCAATTGCGACTTTATTTCTTGAAACTGATATAAAGACTTTGTATTGATATATAAAGTCGGAATTGAAGATACAACTATGACTTTATATCTGGCAATTTTGACATTATTTCTCATGATTGTGATTTTATTTCACACAATTGTGACCTTAAATCATGCAACTGGAACTGTATATTATTATAAAAAATAAAGTAAAAATTGAGAGGTAAAATCAGAATGACACATTTGATCATTTGTAGTTTTTTTCCAGCTTTCATAGAAGCAGCCGTTTTGGCCCTTTTTAATAAGAATGTTAAATAAACACTGTGCTTTTGTATCCTCACATTGCTAGCGCCGCCCCTTTAACAGCGGACAGGCGTGTGAAAAGCTGGACTCAGGAGGACAGAGCACTTCAAGCGAGAGTTTGAGTGTGTGAATGGAATAAGGAAGAGAATATGAATTGGGTGGTTGTGTTCATTATTGTGTGTGTTGGGGTGGGTGTGTTTGTGAGTGAGGGTCCTGAGAAGCATTTGATCCCCTACTGAGGGACCACTGAGATGCAATAGCTAATTATCATGATCTAATGGCTGCTCCATATTGACAGAGCCAAAACTAAACCCCCACTGTGACCCTTTAAAGACACACACACACCCTCTTTACACACGGTTCTGTGATACACACACGAGCCAAATGGATGAATAGAAGGGAGGTCAAGTTCAGAGAAAAAAAAAGTTAGAGGCACAACCACCCTTTAGCTTTCTTCCGAAACTTAGTGAGCCGCCTTGCTGTCTGTTGCCTACACAGGCAACAACCCTCAGTGTTCTAATTGAAATGGATCCTCATCCTTGATCCTTGCCTAAAGCGCATAGAAGACTCAACTAACAACTGATTTCAACTGAGTATGACTAAGTATGACTAATGACAAAAATTATAAACAAAACATTACACAAATATTAGGTAAAAAGTTTTTCTTTCAGTTCAACTACTGTTATGGCGGAACAACAGTTTAAAGAGCATCTTGCTGAGAAAGTAAGTAAAAATTTACAACTGTTGACATGTTTATAGCTAGCTACCAGTATAATAACAGTTTAAAGGCACAGGCATTTGAAGGAAACTCTATTGCCCCCCTTGAGGTCACTGCCACAGAAACGCACAAACTCATTATATACAATGTGTGTGCACACACATTGGCCATGCATTCGCTTCTGTGTTTGTGCACTTCCATAAGGTAGGTTTCTGGCCTTAGAATTTGCTCACAAGAAGGATATCTTAGAAGGCAGGATAATTGTGCACCTATGATGCCTTAAAATGCTGTCCTGCTATGCAGCTTATTAGGTTTTGGAACAGCTAGCTTCTTTATCTGTCTAAACATGAACACATACAAGCAATTGTTGTATATACTTATGGTTTATTCTTAAGTGCAGAGGCTTAAACCCTGAAAAAAATATTATACCTCAACTTATTAACAACGTTAAAATATGAAGCTGAAATGCATCACTATTACTATGGCTCATATTTAGGGTTTGGGATTTGTTCAAATTTGTGCTATTGACTTGAATGATCATGCTGCTTAGTTGGATTCTGTTGAACTGGGCCAGTGAGTAATCAACCACCTGAAACAGCAACCGCATAACTATTTGCAAAAAAAAAAAAAAAAAAAAAAAAAAAGAACTCATTAACAGCCAGAAACCAATGCCCTAGCAACCATCTAGAACACCCTAGCAACCACATAGCAATTTGCTAAAGACACCCAAGCAACCACAAATGAATTCCCTAGCAGCCACCTAGACACCATAGCAACTACATAGCAACAATCTAAAACCCAGTCAGCTAATGCATAGCAATGCTCTAAAAACCACTTAGGGCACCCCAGCAACCACATAGCAACCCTCTAAATATCACTCAGGACACCTTAGCAACTGCATAGCAAAGGTCTAAAAACCACTCGACACCCCAGCAACTGCATAGCAAAACTCTAAAAACTACACATAGGAAAATGCATAACAATGCCATAGCAACCACCTAGAACATACTTGCAACTGCATAGCACCGCTCTAAAAACCACTCAAGACACCATAGCAATCAAACAGCAACATTCTAAAATCCATTCTGGACAACTTAGCAACTGCATAGCAACAATCTAAAAACCCTTTAGGACACCTTAGCAACCGCAGAGCAATGATCTAAAAACCACTTAGGACACCCCAGCAACCACATAGCAACAATCTAAAAACCACTCTGGACAGCTTAGCAACCGCAAAGCAACGATCTAAAAACAACACAGTAACTGAATTACAATGCTTTAAAAACCACTCAGGACACCTTAGCAACCACATAGCAACGATCTAAAAACCACTCTGGACACCTTAGTAACCACATAGCAATGATCTAAAAACCATTCTGGACACATTAGCAACCGCATAGCAATTATCAAAAAACCACTCTGGACACCTTAGCAACCGCATATCAACGATCTTAAAACAACACAGTAACCAGATTGAATTGCTTTAAAAACCATTCAGGACACGTTAGCAACTGCATAGCAACAATCTTAAAACAACACAGTAACCAAATAACAACACTTTAAAACCACTCAGGACACCTTAGCAACTGCATAGTGCAATGGTGGTCAGCTGGTATGTGCTGTGCAGAGTGTGTAAAGCCTCACTCCCATGGCCTCAAGTGGCTCACTAGCAACTGACGCTAGGAGCTATAGCCTTTAGCCTCCTCGTTAGCGTACCCACCTCCGATGCTGGATGATGCAGGTTTGAATCCCGTTCAGAGCGGGTCGAGCAGGATCGGTTACAATAGCAATGATCTAAAAACAACACAGTAACCGAATTGCAATGCTTTAAAAACCACTATGGACACCTTAGCAACTGCATAGCAATGATCTAAAAACAACAGTAACTGAATTGCAATGCTTTAAAAACCACTCAGGACACCTTAGCAACTGCATAGTGTAATGGTGGTCAGATGGTATGTGCTGTGCAGTGTGTGTAAAACCTCTCTCCCATGGCCTCAAGTGGCGCACTAGCAACTGACGCTAGGGGCTATAGACTTTAGCCTCCTCGTTAGCATGCCCACTTCCCATGCCGGCTGACGCCGGTTTGAATCCAATTCAGAGTGTGTCGAGCAGGATCGGTTACAATAGCAATGATCTTAAAATAACGCAGTAACCGAATTGCAACGCTTTAAAAACCACTCTGGACACCTTAGCAACTGCATAGCAATAATCTAAAAACAACACAGTAACCAAATTGCAATGATCTAAAAACCACTCAGGGCACCGTAGCAACCGCATAGCAACGATCTAAAAACCACTCTGGACACCTTAGCAACTGCATAGCAATGATCTAAAAACCACTCTGGACACTTTAGCAACCGCATAGCAACAATCTAAAAACCACTCTGGACACCTTAGTAACAGCATAGCAATGATCTAAAAACAACACAGTAACCGAATTGCAATGCTTTAAAAACCACTCAGGGCACCTTAGCAACCGCATAGCAACGATCTAAAAACAACACAGTAACCGAATTGCAAAGCTTTAAAAACCACTCAGGACACCTTAGCAACCGCATAGAAACAATATAAAAAGCACTTTGGACACCCTAGCAACTGCATAGCCACTCCCTAAAACCACATAGGACAACTAGTCAAAGGCATAGCAAAGCCCCAGCAACAACCAAGAACACCTTAGCAACTGTATAGCAACACTCTAAAAACCACTCTGGAAATCTAGGCAACCACAAAGCAATGTCCTAGCAACCACCTAGAACAACCTAGCAACGACCCAGAATAACCTAGCAACCACCTAATAAAGAGCTTTAAACCAGTAATTATACTAATCTAATTTTACTCTCAATTGAAGTCGCTCCTTTTAATTTTAATATGGTAACTTTGGCTGCTGGCTGCTTTCTCTATATATTTCTCTCTCTCCACCTTTTCTCTATAACATAACCAGAGTTGGCATCAGGCGTGTGTAGGATGCCAGACCAGGAGGCCAGACCCTTGAGGTACATTAACGTCTGGGTTTATATGCTTGTGTTTCCATGACTTGTGAAAAGTGCTGTGTGTCCGACAGTAAGCTAGAGGGACAGTCGTCAGAGTGGCGGGTTTGTGCACCACTGACACCTGTCACCACAACTTACTGTGAAGACCTGCTGCTCAACACCTCCAGCATCGCCCTCACACAGCAGCTGGGCTGATGTATGCGGGATGGGGCGTTGCAGAGAGGGAGCAGGGGAGGTTTACACCGGCTCTTAGCAGGGTTAGCGGGCATGGATTGGAGAGGAGGGCGGTTTGGGATGGTCTGCCTTGGAAGAAAGCACGGTGGGTCCTTCAAAGGCCTTGAGAAGAATGAGAGATGAGAGCTAGAGAGAAAGAGAATGTTATTTTGCATTAAAATTTTATAACAAGTTATATCATAACAGATGGCCAAAATGACCTTAGATTTCTTTTAAGTTACTGCAGTCATTTGTAAATTCACCCTAAGGACAATTTTATTGCTCTTTGAGACCAAATTGGTGCTTAAATAAAATATTTAAATAGAAATATTTGTACTTAAATTAAATATAAGTATCACCAAGCTATCACCAAGAACTCCTTGGCAACTGCATAGCCCTTCCATTGCAACCTTATTAAACACATTGTAATGCCTTAGCAACCACCCAGAACACCTTAGCAACCACATAGCAACGCTCTAAAAAACACAGAGGGCACCTTAGCAAATGAATTATAATGCCTTAGCAACCACTCAGGACACATTAGCATATGCATTGTAATGCCTTAGTGACCACCCATAACACCTTAGCAACCTCATAACAACACTCTAAAAATCACTCAGGACAAATTAGCAAACACATTGTAATGCCTTAGCAACCACCCAGAATACCTTAGCAACCACATAGCAATGCTCTAAAAATCACTGTGGACACCTTAGCAAATGCACTGTAATGCCTCAGCAAGCACATAGCAACGCTCTAAAAACCACTCAGGATACATTAGCAAATGCATTGTTATTCCTTAGCTACCACCCAGAACACCTTAGCAACCACATAGCATGCTCTAAAAACCACTGAAGACACCTTAGCAAACGCATTGTTATTCCTTAGCTACCACCCAGAACACCTTAGCAACCACATAGCAACGCTCTAAATACCACTCAGGGCACCTTAGCAACCGTATAGCAATATACTAGCAATTATCAAGAACATCTATCTGTCTGTCTGTCTGTCTGTCTGTCTGTCTGTCTGTCTATCTATCTATAAATCTGTCTGTCCGTCCGTCTGCCTGTCTGTCTGTCTATCTATCTATAAATCTGTCTGTCTAATTCCTCTGCAGAAAAAAGCAATTTGAGATGTTAAAGAGATATAATTTTTGTCTTTTGGGATGAACTTTGCATGTAATACTGAATTAAAACATTGTTACCCAATGAAAAAGTTTATTGTTCAGAGGTTGCTCTTTCATAGCTTAGGAGATTTAATGGATCACTCAGTCAAAGTCTTTCTAGCAAGGCAGTCCACTGTCGGCCATCTTTGGAATGCTCTCTGGAGTGCAGCTCCTTTTTACTTGAAAGGGAAGACCAAAATCTCAAAAACAGTTGGTCAAAATTATGATAAAAGAACATATTTCAAATCAGCAATAAAATTTGATAATACTGGAATCATAAATTGTGCTTCTTTTCCTCATTTTACGCTACAAAATGCAATTTTCACGGCTTGTATAGCAAATGTGCATGCACGTTCTAGAGTTGATTGACAGGTGATGTCTGTATCAAAAAGGTGATTGACTCTTTTACCTGTAAGGCAGAACTTCCTTTCTACATCCGTTGACTGTTGGGCGCTAGAGCTTCATGGTTGGGTGTTCCAATTTCTCCCATTCATTTAAATAGAAGTGGCCCGTCTCTGCTAAATAGTCTCTGGCTCTGTTTCGTTCAAGTATCAAGTTTGTCGCAGATGTGTCTCATAAATTCGACAATTGTTGACATACAGTAAGAATTTAGAGCTATAATATTAATGTGGACATCATAGCTCATATCATTTGGTCTAGGAAGATTTTGAAGAGAAATGTTCATGAGATCTCTGACCTTTGATTGCAGACTTTGATATCTTGGTAATGATGATAATGCGAGTTGTTGTTAGCAATGGCATTGGAGTTGGTGTCGAGCCGCGAAGGCAGGGGGCGAGAGCAAAGACAGAGAAAAAAAGGGTTGTTTGGTTCAGGAACCATTTAACAACTTCCTCTGGAAATTGAAAAAGGAAATAGTTTGGGGAAGAATTGCAGGAGGGAGGGAGAAATGAAGCCCATATGAATTCCAGATGAAAAACTTGTACAGGGGGTGAGGAGAGAGAGAGAGAGAGAGAGAGAGAGAGAGATTGAATACAGACACAAGTCGAAACCATTCAGGAATTGTGTGTGTGTGTGTGTGTGTGTGTGTGTGTGTGTGTGTGTTTGAGGGTTGGTGAGACGGGTGTTTATGAGGTCATTTACCAAACTCATGTTTTCAACATTTCCTCTTGACTTTAAATTATAATTTTTTGTTTTTTTGTTTTTTGCTTTGTTCTCCTCTAATTGTTTCCATACCCATGAGACCAGAGCGAGAGAGTCTGAGAAATGCACTCTCTCTCTCTCCAATTCTCTTTCTCAATTACATGTACAGTAAAGTCCAAAAGTCTGAGACCACTAGTGAAAATGCTTTTATGTGACAATTTTTTCTAATTTACAGAAATAATAGTAAAATAAATCTATACAAATTATATTGTCAGCATGTCAAAGTGAAAAGTTGAATCGACAAAGTCAAAATGAACTCACGTTCCAGGTTTAATTGTGCATATTATTCCAAAGAAAAAAGATACCGATTTGTCTTTGTGATCTTTCAACAAAACATACTTTAAAACAAGCCCACATTTCATAATCCAATCAGTTCCTGATGTTTAAAATCAAGTCCCAGCCTACATTTTTTCTCGTTGTGCATCCTGTTTCATGTAGAATTACATCAGATTATGGAAGTAAAATGGGTTGCAAACACTGTTTCATGTTCACTTTAAAACTCTTATCAACAGCGACTGTTCAGTGCAACAGAAGAAATGAGAAAACATTTCCTTTGGTAACTGACAGCTTTATTTTTTTGAGCCTTCTTTTAAGTATCAAAAAATTATTTATGTTAAAAAAAGAAGCAACAAAATGTAGCAGCAATGCAACAATATTAAACAAATGAAACACAAATGTGTGCATTGTTTACACAGTTTTGCAGATTTGAAACATGAAATGTGTATCCATAAAAAAAAAAGATTAAAAAAAAAAAAAAAAAAAGAAAAAGAAAGCCTTTAGGGCTAAAGTCAGAGCTAAATGGAGTTTGAGATCCTTTTAAGCCAGCAGTTTTCTAACATTACATTCCTCAGGTAATTTCAACGGGTTATATAGCTCAGTGAAACATATTGCTCAAAATAAAAAAATGTACCTTAATACCTGCAATAAACTTTACTTGTCTAACTGCTAAACAAACTATAAACAACTAATGACTATTTCAAAACAGGCTTTCATTCAAGCATAAAGAATAGAGCTTGCCCTGAGGTGAAGGAGGTGAGCAATTGGTTTTGTTGTTGTTGTTGTTGTTGTTGTTGTTTTTGTAATCATTGCAGAATGTTTATTTTTATCAGGCTTATCAGAATTCGAACTTCAAAGAGAACTTCAAGACATTTATGCAGAACTAAGATATTGTATGAAAAAAGATACAGAGATAACTTCAAAATACTGTATGACAGCACGAGTAAACAAAAATCAGTAACTAGGTCATTTTAATAAATTATTTTTAACACCACCATTTTTTCCTGATGTGTTAAGGCAGCATGTTATTTCAAACTTTTATTTTATTTTATTTCATTTTAGTTAGTTTAGTTTTTTAGTTTGGTTTAACTTGAAACAAAGTATTAACCTTTAAATACTGCATTTCACTTCTCTAGTTCTACTTTATTTGCCTTGTCTCTGTTCTCATCATACAGAAAAAGTGACTAGACTCATGCCAGCATGTGTCTCATTACATCTACCATATTTAACTACATTTATACACCCACGCAGATTATTACATGTGTCTGAGAGAGAGAGAGAGCAGTGTTAAAGTGTGGTCTCACTGTAACCTGACTGTACTGTCATAAGAGTTCCCAGCACTTCACATCATGACGGACTGTTCACACGACACAACTCCTCCCTCAGCCTATATGGATCTGCCTTGAAAACGCTCCACACAGGACAGTTTAATGTTTCCGTGGCTGCGACCGCCAACCAGCTGTGATGAAGAACACTTCTTTAGTCACACACTTAAACTTGATCCTAATGTTATACACAGGGTTGGGAGGGTTACTTTTGAAATGTATTCCACTACAGATTACGGAATTCATGCTGTAACATATGATTTTTTCACTTGTTTTGACTATAAAAACTCTGCCAGTACAGTGAGACAAAATACACGTTAAAAATACATTCTCTGAAAAACCGAAATATCTTATGCAGTGTTGTTTCTAAAACAAGATCAATCAAACTGATCTTGTTTTATGGATTTTTAGATATTTTTACAGGAAAACAATACAAAAATTATTATCAAGAATATGATTTTTGCCCTATTATCAAAGGTCTTACTATATTCACAGTTACTTATATTTTGTATTTTAAATACGTAATCCCGTTACATGTATTCCGTTACTCCCCAACCCTGGTTATATATAAATATACATTATTTCACCACTTAAGATAATTATTTAACAATCAACATCTCAACACTAAAGTGGCATGTATCATGCTATTCTTTACCTTAGGCTTAGAGTACCATGTAGATACCGTGGTACATGGATATGGTAACCATTCAGTGCCATTTTATTTATTTAGCGAATGCAAAGTCCTCAAGACAAGCAGTTGCCTCCTGATCTACTAAATGGAAAGTGACTAATCCTCCTTTTAGTCTTTGAAGAGGGCAAGCTTCAATGATGTGTTCCATTGTTTGCTCCTCTCCACATGCACACAGTGGGCTTGGGCTGCTGCCCCATCTGTGAAGGCTGGCCAAGCAGGGGCCGTGGCTGGTCCTGAATCTGTTGAAGGTTGACCACTATCTCCTTGGGAGGTTGGTGCCAGGGACCTGTTGAGTGGGATCTGACACCAGATGTTTGTTTGGGGGATCCTTGGACTCCCATTCCTTTTCCCAAGCAGATTAGGTGATAAAGTCGGCAGGTGGGGTTTTCTTCCAAATTGGTCATCTAGATGGGAGATGGGCAGTAGGTGGATTGAAGATGTCTGCGTGGATTGGTAGATGGGGGGAATCTTTGACCTTTTGGAGCATCCTTTGAGTAAGTGTGACTCGTCGGATTTGTGGGCCTGGACCAGGCAGGGGCACAGTATTCTTCTGCAGAGTATGCAAGGGCCAGTGCTGAGGTATGCAGTGTGGGGCTGCTGCCCCCATTTTGAGCCTGTGAGCTTACAAAATAGGTTGTTTCTGGACTTCACCTTTACCACCATTCCTTTCAGATGTTCCTTAAAGGACAGAGTCCTGTCAAGGGTCACTCCCAGATAGGTTGGGTTGGGGATGTGCTTCAGCTGAAGTCCGCTCAGTTGGATGTTTAGTTCATTGGCAGCATTTGCGTTTTGAATGTGGAATACACTGGAGACTGTTTTTGCTGGGCTTGGTTTTAGGCTCCAGGTTTTGCAGTATTTGTCTAGTTTTGAGAGGTCTTCAGTGAGGACCTGTTTGAATGAATCAAAAACTGGTGCTTGGGCTGTCAGTTAGATGTCGTTGGCATAAATGAATTTGCGGGATTTAGTTTTGGGTATGTCGTTTGTGTAGAGGTTAAACAGAGTTGGGGTGAGAACTGATCCTTGTGGTAGCCCGTTTATCTGTGTTCTCCAAGCGCTTTTATTCTGTCCAAGGTGAACTCTGAACCTCCAGTTGGTTAGCAGTGTTTTGATAGTTGCTGTTGCCCAGGCGGGGAGTACTACTGTAAATTTCAGTAAAGGCCTTAGTGCTAGACAGTGTCATAGGCAGCTGTGAGGTCGAGGAACACTGTTCCTGTCTTCAGCTTGCTCTCGAAGCCATTCTCAATGTAAGTGGTTATGGCCAGTACTTGTTCCCCTGTGCTGTGGTCCTTGTGGAAACCGGCCTGATCTACACAGAGGATCTTCTCTATTCCTGGAGTTATATGTTGTAGTATAAGGCGTTCCAAGATTTTAGAGGGAACGCAGAGTAGAGAGATTGGGCGATAGCTTGCTGGTAGTTTGTGGTCTTTACCAGGTTTTGGTATAGCAGTTACTTTTCCTGTTCACCATTTCTTTGGGATTGAGTTTGTGTGTATAATCCTAGTGTAGAATTGGGTCAGCTAGGTTAAAGCTCGGGGGACCAGATATTTCATGAACTCTGGAGAGATGTTGTCATATCCTGCTGCCTTTCCACATTTCATACCCTTCAGGACTTTCTCCAGTTCAGAGACCTCAAAAGGCTCAGGGTTGCTTGCAAGAGTTGTCTGCGTTGTGTCTTTAGCTCACTCATAATTGCTCTTCTGGTGTATTTGTCTCGGGCTGCTTTTGCAATAGTGAGTAGGTGGGTCGAGACTTGATTTGGTGTGACAGAGGGTCGGCTTTGAGTAGGGGGTTTCTGTGCAGCTCCAAGGTGGCGGATGAGGCTCCAGCATTTCCTGCTAGAGTGGGTGAAATTCAGTTCTGCTACAGTCTCCTCCCATTTTTTGCGCCGAGCTATGGTTAATGATTCAATGAGATGGTCTGCTATCTCAGGGTCCCCTGATGTTTCGTAGGCTTGTAGGAGGACCGCACATTCTGTGTCCAGGCATGGGACATAGAGGGGTCGGTAGCCTCGAGGGATTGCTGTATGGGCAGCTTTGTAGATGGCGCCGCAAAAGCAGTTATATGCTTCATCTACAGTAATTAAAGCTTTATTTATCTATCTGTAATAAAGACAATACTCATTATTTGAAAATAGATACATAAATCTTAAAGGAATATTCCAGGTTCAACACATGTTAAGCTTAATTGACAGCATTTGTGGCAAAATGTTGACCACAAATTAATTTAGACTTGTCCCTCTTTTTCTTTAAAAAAAGCAAAAATCTGGGTTACAGTGAGGCATTTACAATGGAAGTCAATGGTGCCAATCTGTAAACGTTAAAATACTCACTAAAATACTCACTGTTTCAAAAGTATAGCCACAAGATGTGAACAATATGCATGTAAACATGATTTGAGTGTGATAAAATCGCTTAATAACCTTTTCTGTGTAAAGTTATTGTACTTCTTTGTTGCCATGACGACGTAACCCTGTAATCCCGCAAAAACTGCGATTTCAACAGCTTTACAGCTGAAATAATACACCATTTAAATGTGTACACCATTAAAATATATATATATATTTTTTTATCCCTTTTCTCCCCAATTTGGCATACCCAATTCCCAGTGCTCACTAGGTCCTCGTGGTGGCGCAATTGCAGACCTCGATCCGGGTGGCAGAGGATAAATCTCAGTTGCCTCCGCTTCTGAGTTAGTCAGCCCACGCATGTGTGGAGGCTCACGCTATTCCCACGTTCTCCGCAAACAACTTACCACACGCCCCAACCACAATATCGCGACCACGAGGAGGGTAACCCATGTGACTCTACCTTCCCTAGCAACTGGACCAAATTGGTTGATTAGGAGGCCTGGCTGGAGTCACTTAATAATACACAAGTTTTAACAGAAGAATTAATGTAAGTGCTTTTGTAAAATTATAAACTTCACTTTTCTGCCTTTAAACCCTCCAAAAATTGGCCCCATTGACTTCCATTGTAAGTGCCTCACTTAACCTCGATTTTTGCTTTTTTTTAAAAAGTAGGGTCGAAATACATTTTTGTGGTAATAAACATTACACCTTAAATGCTGTTGACTGAGCTTAACTTGTATTGAACCTGGAATATTCCTTTAAGTGCCATTTGTATGAAAAGATAAAGGCTACAGCCTCTGTGTCAGTCGCTAGTGTGCCTCTTGAGGCCAGGGGAGTGAGGTTTACACATACCGCAACATGGCTATCACGTATCAGCTGGCTCCCATTACACATGGACCAAATAAAATACCATTATATCTGAGTATGGTAGTGATGCAGAACCTCCTATATATATCAATGTACCTTGATATTACTATCTTATACATCACTGTACCATTTTACTGCCAAAGTAGAAACCTGCCAAAGAAGGGAAATGTCATGCAGTAAAATGTACGCCCTTATTCTGTTATGAATAATTTAGCAATAGAATTGAAAGTCTTAAAGCTTAACATTTGAATATAAATTCATCAACAGATCACAACTGAAATGTAACAGCTGATTACATCATAATGCCCTTGATGGGAAATGATGGGAATTAATTAAAGATGACCTTGTTGAGGTCATCATTTCCACTCCACAGACAGTTGGATGGCAACCTTTGCTTACTCACATTGGTTTTAATGGTTGTTGTAAGGCGCTGAAGCCTCCTCATTAATTAGAAGAGCATCATGGGTTTGGTGCTCAGAGGCAGATGTTGAGAAACGCTCTCCGCTCGTGTATCCAGGGGAATTTTGTGTGGATATCTGTCTGGGATATCCTCGAGACAGATTTCGTGAGCAATATTGCCATATTCTGTTAGATGCTCATTGGATTTAACATGATTTGGCCTCTGTGATGTGGATAAGGCTTTAAGTTATAATTATAGTTAATTAAGAGAGAGAGAGAGAGAGAGAGAGAGAGAGAGAGAGAGAGAGAGAGAGAGAGAGAGAGAGAGACAGAGAGAGAGAAGGTCTATGACTTTACATACGGGAAGTTCACATGATAATACTTTCCCAACCTTCAAAGATATATCAATTAATGTCATTATTCTGAATTCAGTCATATTTGTTATACATTTAAGGGGCTCAAACTTTGTGTATGCTGTATAGCTTTTCTAAATAAATAAATTCAATAAATAAAATGTTCTTATTCACCCATAGGAAGCAAAAACCAATTTCAATATCTCAGTATTTTCTCCTATGGATATTAAATTTAACAGAGCAAATGGAGACCTATGCTAAAGTCTCCTGCTCCTTAGACGCTTCTTCTGAGAAAAAGTAACCTCACATGTCTCGTCTAGAGTTTCAGAAGAGATGTCAACAATGTCTTAAAAATACCAAAGTCTGCAATCAAAAGTCAGTCAACTCAAAGATTTCTCATCAAATTCTGCCAAGAGAATGATCTGAGCTATGGTCTCCACATTAAATATCTCTACTCTTACTGTATGTCAACAATTGTCTCATTTGTGTCTCTTTTTATTTCTCCATAAGAATTTAAGGGGAAATATCAGAGACAACGTTGAAACTCATTGTCTCATGAGCTATAAAATCATAAAACTTTCCTCTGGGCACCCAACAAAAATCACAATCACGTTTCAATTGACCAGACTTGTTAAACAGCCCAATATTAGCTTTATATATTTTATATACAGTAAATGTCTCTTTTTCACTTTTTAAATAAAGCAGCCTTAATTTAATGTTCCCATTAAAAAGTATTTTCTCTTTTCCCATCTTTTATGCTTTTTTATTTATAGATGTTACTGAATTGATGTACATCTGTGGCCTATTTAAAAGAGTTAAAGTCAGATTGTAAATACCTGTAAACAATAAAAATTGTACAAATTGAAAGCAGTTGAAGGATGGAACTTTATTTTTTCAGTTTTATCCTACTCATTTATACAGCCCATAGTGAAGACCACTGTCTGGCAGAGAGGCGGTAACAGAATGAGAGCGTCCTCTAGTGTTCACAACTAAAGAAATCTCATAATGCTTGTGTTGTTTTTATGTTTACAAGCTCAAGTCCCACTTGGTGTGTGCATAGCATATTTTAAGAGAATTTAGCAAACTGCTAAATGCATGACCAAATCGAGCGTTTCTGCCAATATTTTGACTTGCTATTTTAACTCAGTCCTTTGAGTTCATGAAATAGCACAAATACTTTAACTTGAAAAGAGAAAAGTACACTGTAAACCCTAAAGTTGTCATTACTGTAAAAATCAAATTGTCTTAATTAAGTATTACTTGAAATGTCAAGTTTTGGAGTTATAACTCAAATATTTAAGTTTATTGAACTTATTATTTTTTATTAATTTTTTTAATCCATAAATATAAGATTTGAAGTGTTAATAACTCAAACTACTGAGTACAAAATTGAGGCTACAGGGAATACCCACAATCCCTTGCTGCTTGAATTATGTTTCCTCGGTCAGAGGGAACAGATTGGGGAATTCATAGATGTTTTAGCTCTTTTGTTGTATTATTTATGCTTTGTTGCAAATAGTTGTTTGGTGTAATGTCACCATTAGGGTGATCTGTGTCTCTTTGGTCAAGTTGGACCCTGGTCACACTATCTCAGTTCTCTTTGTGCATGTGCAGCTGAAGTGCATATATGCATTTCTGTAAAGAATTATTTAATAACTGACCTAGAATCAGTTATCATCTTTATTTAAGCTGTGCTGTTGTTTGATCTAAAATTGAATCAATTCAATTAAAATGTACAACAGTAGAAACGACAATATTTAAATTCAAATCTGAGTTAAGTCTACTTGCATGTAGTTAACTCAACTTAAATAGTTAAGTTCACTCTACTTGAAAACCAAGTTAATTGAACTTAAATACTCAAGTTTTGGGAGACCCCATTACTCAATGGAATTGAGGGAATTAGTTTACTCAATCAAATGAGTGCAATGAACTTATTAGGATTTTCAGTGTAATGCATTAAAACTGAATGTGTGTTTTTTTTTTTTTTTACTTGAAACTAAGTTTTAAGAGGCAAAATTCAACATATTCAGTCATGGTAGATTAGTCATATTAACAACAACAAAAAATAATATTGTGCATGATGAATTTTAAATCTACTGACAGTCTTGGGCTACATCTATTCATAGGATACAATAGTAAAATATTCCTGTTGTAAATTCTTTGAGCAACAGGGTCATTCCTTCTATGCAGTACACTTTTTTGATGGGAAAACAACAGTGCAAACATCATGGATTTGATAAATTCTGTGATGTTTTGTGGTAATTGTTGGTTTATCTAATATCCCATCCTCTTTGATAAAAAATGTCAAAGATGTTTTATTATAATATAAAAATGTTACCCAAATGTGAGCTAACTCTCAATCATTATAACTCTTTATTTAAATTCAGTTAAGTTCCATCCTAATTTTCTTTCTACTATTTAAATAATCATGAACAAAGTTGAAGTGCCTAAGCTTGTTGCATATTTCAGAAAGACTGCTATACCTTTTTACCTTTATATAAAAAAAAAATAAAAAAAACTTACAACAAGTGTATTCATTCAATAAAGGCTGCATAGTTCAAATGTTAATGCATAACAGGAATGACCCATCAACAGTAACCACAACAATAGCTGTTACAAATGCCCCACCAATCCGAATGGAATTCCAAGGTTGTCCCAGACTCAATTGTTGTGCATGATTGAGCCGGGGTCAGCAGGACTTTGACTTCTGCTCCTGAGAGAGTGTTTCAGGTGGGCCACTGAATAGCCGCCCTGGCCTGTAATTACCGGGTCCATTGCCCAGCCTATTGTCATGCACAGACGAGCAGGCACGACCAAGGGAGCGCAGACAACATGCCAAACTAAATGTGGGTGTGGTGGGTCACCTAGATCACCATCTCTTGATAATTACCCACAAGCCTTAGTCAGTAAAGGTGGGGGGGATAATAGCACACAGGTTCACACACAAAAGAAAAAACTATACTAAACACATAGCTACATAATGACTCATCTTACCTTGCCTTTTTTTACCTCCCTCCCAATGGAGCATACTCATTTGTGTTGCTTTATAATTACCATGAGTGAAAGCAGGTGGGGTGACGTTACAATTGAATTGCTACAAAAGTCAAACCTCCAAGATTTAGCCATGATAAAAGGAGCAATGTCTTTTGTTGAAGGTGTCAGTGTTGCAGACCGTCCGCATTTCAAAACTTTCTGCAATCAATTTCAAACTAACTTAAACAGTACGGTACGTGCGCTTGTATGTGTTTCTCTTTGGTGTTCAGAAACTTTTTTGATCACGGGATGAAAGTTACTGCACATCCCGTGTGGTTTGCCTTAAAAATTTATTTAAGGCATTCAACCACTTTCTACCCTCCTCAGGGCAGAAGTTACCAGGTGAGGCCAAAGAGTATAATTAACTATGTGGAGGTGAGACTGTTGCAGTTAAAGGAGAAAATCAGAGCATGTTAGAGAGACTTCTTTTGCCCTCGGCTGGAAACAGATTAAATTAGTCATAGGTTTCTCTTTATGCACCTACAGTATATGTAATTTGCCCTTTGCCAGAAGGCCTGTGTTATGAAGATGTGTGAGAATAGATAGATAGATAGATAGATAGATAGATAGATAGATAGATAACTGGATGGATGGATGGATGGATAGATAGAGAGATGGACGAACGGATGGATGGATGGATAGATAATTGGATGGATGATGGATAGATAATTGAATGATGGATGGATGGACGGATGGACGGATGGATAGATAATTGGATGGATAGATAGCTAGATAGATAGATAGATAATTGGGTGGATGGATGGATGGATGAGTAGATAGATAATTGGATGGATGGACGGATGGACGGACGGATGGATGGATAGATGGATAGATAATTGGATGGATGGATGATGGATATACAGACAGACAGACAGAGATTGACAGATAGACTCAAGTCATTTTTATTTTTATAGTGCTTTTCACAACACACATCATTTCAAAGCAGCTTTACAGAAAATCATGCATTAACAGAAAATGAAAACTGTAATATCTATAAAGTCTTAAGAGTCATCATTGTGTAGCTTGATTAATTATGAATGGAAATTGTGTATAAAAATAAATAATTAAAGAACCCTAGTGAGCAAGCCGAATCCGACTGTGGCAAGAAACACAAAACTCCATAAGATGTTGGTTAATGGAGAAAAATAACCTTGGGAGAAACCAGGCTCACTGTGGGGGCCAGTTCCCCTCTGGCTAAACAACATGAATATAATGCAAGTCATGGTTTAAGATTAGTAAACTAAGTAAGTGTTAAGGGTCAGTGTTTATATAAAGATTTTGTATGAACTGTTAGATTAATGATTAATGTCTTTGAAGTTCATCCTGGATTAACTGCAGAAGTTCACATTGATGCATTGTCCTTTGTTAGTTGGTTGATGAAGGGTTTTGTTGGCAAATAATTGATAGTCTATGTATTCCATTTCAAGAGTGTAGTCCATCATTAGACCAAGGTGATGCAGGCAGAGATCAATGAGGTGTATCGCAGTTTTATAAAATTACGTAACAGCAGAATAAGAATATGAACTTCCTAATAAGTGACACAGGCCAAGGCTATCACAAATATAGGCGATTATTTTTTAGTTATTGATGTTTTAATCAGTCTGCTTGTCCGGTCGGACAAGTAAAATTCTCTTTCACTTTCCCCTTCAAAAATCCACTTGTCTCAGACAAGTGTTAATGTCGAGCCCTGATTAAATATTGTATTCAACATTCTCAGATAAAATAATTTTATCAATTTTTTGTATAGCTCCTAAAGTAAATGTACATTGTTTTAAATGGGTTTTAGATATTATGTTGAAAAACAAGCCAAAAAAGACTAATCAAAAACATATTTTGTTCCAGTATAATAAACGCCCAGCCCTAACGTATGATTATTGCAATGAGTTGGTCCTGTCACATTTTGTCTGACTCCAAGAGAATTGAGAATATCGATAAATGCTAATCCCAGTGTGTCATTTTCATTATCTATGTGAATGCTGAAGTCACCAACAATTAAAACTCTATCTACATTAACTACTAGATTTGATAGATAATTAGCAAATTCACCAAGGAAATCAGAGTATGGCCCAGGTGATCTATATACTGTAGCAAGGGCAAAAGACGACAGAGATTTTTTAATTGTATCTGACGGTGTCACATTAAGCTTTATTAGTTCAAAAGACATAAACTTATATCCTGTCCTCTGAGTAATACCAAAAACTTCACTGTAAATCGCAGCAACACCTCCAACTCGTCCCTTCAGACGACTGTTTATGACAGTAACCTGGGGGAGTAGATTCATTTAAACTAATATATTAAGCCAGGTTTCGGTCAAACAGAGTGCATCCAAACTATGATCTGTAATAATTTCATTTACAACTAGTGCTTTGGTTGAAAGAGATCTGATGTTTAGTAGCCCTACCTTTATATGATGTTTATTTTCTAGTTAACCGTAGAGTTATTTTCAAGTTTTACCGTAATCACTTTTTTTCTAAATTATTTAGGTTTTGTGTTTGGTAGTTCGGGGAACAGACACAGTCTCAATGTGATATCTAGGTGATACAGTCTCTATGTGTTGTAGTTTATGTGACCTGTGTGACGTCTCAAGGCAGCTAGCAGACGTTCGGATTAACCAGTTTGTCTGCTTTCTGACCTGGGCCCCATTTCGTCAAAATACTATCACTATTAAGACTATGAGCCAAATTACTAGAGAGGAGAGTGGCACCTTTCCTGGAGGAATGGAGTCCATCACTCTTTAGCAGGTCAGGTCTACCCCAAAAACTCTTCCAATTGTCTATAAAGCCTATGCTATTCTCTGGACACCACAGCCATTCAGTGACACTAATCTACTATAAACCTCATCACCACGACAAGCAGGGAGAGGGCCAGAGAATAGTACAGTGTCTGACATAATTTTTGCAAGTTCACACACCTCTTTAACATTATCTTTAGTGATCTCTGACTGTTAGTGCCAACATGAATAACAATTTTAGTAAATCTACATTTAGCATTAGCCAGCACTTGTAAATTTGATCTGATGTCAGACGCTCTGGCACTGGAAACCCTAACAGGATCGGGAGTGTGGTGTCGCATTGCTGAGCAATTATGCCGCCGAGACATCACCCAAACGCCCTGCTGCGGGGGCTCTACAGCCAGAACCAAAGTGTGTTGCTCGCTGTACTACCCGCATCCGAAACAGTATCTACCAGCTTCTCTTTCTCACTGACCTCCACAAGCGTTCAAATGCGTGCCTCTAACTCGTTAACCTTCTCCGTCAGCCTGACTAATTCCTTACATTTATCACATGTAAACCCCTCACTGCTATAGTAAACATGTGGCATTCAATACAGGAAGCAATAATATGAGCGGATGCCATGAATTACGCAATTGTTTGTTGTTGTTGTTGTTGTTATGGTTGTTCTTGAGGGGGCAGGGTTTGAGATCGATGTGAATCCCTCATGAAATTGTTTGCTGTTGTTGTGTTCGTTCCTGATCAGCGGATGTTTGAGATTGATGCAATAATCCGTGTAAAACACAGAGGGGAAAACGAATGCACACAGTCGAAATGCGAGATGTAGACAAGTGGAAAAAGCAAAGAAAAGAAAGAAAACTGGTGCACAAGGTAATATACATGCAGTTGTAACAGTAGAAAAGTTGGGGGAAAACGAAACGTGGTAAAATAAAACGATGAGCGTAGAGGAATAAGCAATGCTAAGCAGGCTAGCAAGCTACAAAGAAATAGACTCGTGCAGCATGCCGGCAGCAACCGGAACAGCTCTGTATCTATAGAGAGAGGGAGGGAGGGATGGATGGATGGATTTCACACAATATATGGCATGTTTTCTAACCATCTACCAAAAGAAATATAAAGAGACAACTAAACACATTAGCCCCTTTCACACATGCAACCACGTAAACTACAGGAAAATTGTTGGGTTGCCTTTACTGGCAAATGTAGTTCACACATACCGTCAATATGGAAATTTATGATACAACTTCTCATTAAGGGAAATTGCCAGAGAAAAATTACCAGTATTTTCATCAAAGTTGTGTTCACACACAACCTATAACCTGAAAAATGCTGTGAATTTTCTGTAAAAGGCTGTATGTGTGAAAGGGGCTGACATTTGCTTTGGATTAAGCCATGTCTTCTCATGCAGTCTCTCTCATCTGGTGAAGACTGCTTTGAAACCTTTAGTACACAGTGTTGTGCTTAGAAAAAAAAAAAAAAAAAAGCACAGCTTCACAAAAGAGCCTCTGTTCTGTCTGGATGCATCTATGCAATTTTTGATTGTTTTTATATATATATATATATATTTTTTAAGTTGTGGCACATGAAAGAGGGAGGAGCATTTGACATTTTTATTTCATTATGTTCTTTGTTTCTCGCAGTTCAGAGAGGAAGAGAGCAGCCTTTCATCTGCGGGACACTGTCATTTAATCAGCTCTGTCAACTCAAAGCAACACAGTCAGATATGATCCCTTTTAGTGTTCATTTACCCCTAAACAAGCAGCTAAGCATATGAAAGCAAAAGTCCTGAGGGCACAGAGCTGTGAGAAGACAAACGCAGGCGCTTGGATTACTGAATTAGAGATACCTGAAACAACACATTATACAGAGAAACAAAGGGTATGCAGTTGAGTGCTGTTTGTATATTTAAAATAGCAGATGCGTGGGGAAAGAGGAAGGTGCTTCATAATATAATGAACTTCATAGTTGCTTAAGTAAATTGTGGACGACCGTGTGTTGGCATGACAGCTCAACTTTGTTTTCTCAAGCGCTGACTGACAGATAAATTTGGTTGTCATCTTTTGGCTAAAGAGTTCTGTGAAAGGATGGATACCTGTGTGAAGGGGATCGGGTCCGATTGCCTTGTCTCTTAAAACATGACAGCACTGCCTCTGGCCTTAACTGAGGATCCAAGTTCTGTTGGCATATCTGTAGCACAGCTACAAAATCGACTGAAATATATCCATGAAATCCATCACTTATTGAAAATCAGATGCAGATATAAGAACATAGACATGCAGTGGCCCCAAAAAATATTTGGACACTTAATTCACACTTCAAAATGTCTGAATGTCGCTAATAAAAAACTCATCTGCGCTCAAACGCCCCTAGATCTTTTCTCACTGACTTTTAATCAGCTGGTGTGGCAGTGATTTTTAAATGGATTTGTGTCTAGGAAAACCAAATTATTGAAATGAGCCGTTTCTTTTAGACAGTTTATGTAAATTAACTGTTTAAAATAAACGATTCCCATATATTTAGCATGGGAAACTCATTTTCATTTATTTTAGTGAGTTGGTTCTTTCAAACATATGTAAATAAACTAGTTCGCCAAGTGCAGCCTTAAAGGGATTTTGCCTTCTTTTATGAAGAGAAATATTTAGTTAACTGCTGCTGTTTATCACTATTTTTCGATTGAGTTATATAAAATAGGGGGTTTTCTAGTTATATTAGTGGTTAATATGTATAGATATATTTCGTCACCCTATTTGTTTAACCCTTATGAAAATAAACCATATTTTCACCATGGTTTCAATCCATGTCTTTTGTTGGTAACCATGGTTTGATACAGTTAACCATGCATTGTAAAAAAAAAATTGTATGGTAACCTAAAAATGTGCCCCATGTGGTAACAACTAATATAAATAAACTGTTTTTTGTTTTTTTTTCCAATTCAAATTTTTTATTTAATCTGACAAATTTAACATGACATATTAGGTTACACCAACAAAAGTAATGTTTATGGGTTAGATCAATTAGAAATAGATTCTTGAGTTAACAATTGCAGTTTACCACTTTTTTTTTTCAGTGTGTTTTTACTACAGTAATATGGTAGTATCCAAATAGTAACAATAATATAGTAATATTGTAATTACCAAGAATGGTTAATTTTGTGGTTACTATGGTTTTACTATAAATATTGTGGTTAACCTATGGTTACCATAGTAAAACTATGCCAAATTTCACAAGGTAATGTTACTCTAATTAAATATATAACCATCAGGTGATATTATTGAATTCTGCTATCAGAACATCCGGTTGCAGAATTAAATAATACCAAACCGATTGTTAAATACCTAATACCTTTCAAACCTCATAAAATTATTTTTGTGAAATGTATCGCTTGCAAATTGTGTTTGTGCTTTCTTTCTTTAAAACGAAATGTCACTTGGTTTGATATTTTGTTATATAAGATAAAGACATTCATGCATTTTTAAGTGAGGCTTGAGTGTCCAAATACTTTTCAACTACCCAAATGCATAAAACCTTGAAGTTAAAAATGAACAAGCAAAGCAGGAATGCACTTTTTAATTAATATGCAAAACCTACTTTAAAAGGCTGTTCTTATGAAGTGAAGAAAAACAGTGTAGGTAACCACATCACGTGGTAATTGCAGTTTGGCAGGTGTGCCATAATGACGAGTAGATATAAAGAACCCAACAGGATGCAAATGAATTTCGGCCCCAGGCTCATCCAGCCGTGATGCATTCACGGCAATTAAGACTTTGCCACTTTCTACAGCAGGGGTCAGATTCCATACAGATCATCTCAATATGACATGAAAGATCCAAGACAGTGAAGCTCAGCATGTCAAAACTTGATGCAAGCCAGGGTGGTGTTTCAGAGGAAGAATTGGATGAACCTTGATAGATCTGGGAAACAAAAACACATTCTATTTCTGCCAAGAAAAAGGGAGGATATAAAAATGGAAGGCAAATTATGCAACCGTATTTGGGTGGGAAATAAATTCTGGGACTTCAGAAAATAACGAGACAACTAAAGCTTTAAGGTTGACCTGATGTAGAAAATGTTTTATCCACTTCACTTTTAGCGTAAATCAAATGAAGAATGCTAAGGGCCAAAAATCTCTCACACACTCTTTTAAGGGTTTGACCGGACTGATTGTACTTCCACCCCACCCCATCCCATTATGCCTCCGGCTACAACACCACACCCCACAACAACACCCTCCCCCTCAATGGGTGGGAGGGTCCCAGTGCAGGTGGGAGAGGTAATTAAACATCAACTCATTTCTCTGTGTAAATCAGCTAACTGTCAGAGATCCATTGTCAGGAAAAATAGTTGGAAGAGCTTGAAATGAGAACATGAAGTAAGAACTGGAGTTAAAGGAATTCAAGGAATACAATTCATAGTGACCACATCTGTCATGCTGCATAAAGCATAAAAAACACCATAAAAGTAGTCTGTTTGACTCATGCACTATTCCAAGTGTTCTAAAGTCATGCGGTAGCTTTGCATGTGAAACAGACTGAAATTTAAATGGATAATTAATGATAATGTTCCCTTGGCTGCAGGATTAAATCTCATTCATGATTGCGTGCAGATTAAAAAATGGTGCTCTGACATGTCATTGAGCGCATGCACACCAATATGCTGCTAACTACCAAAAAACATAAACAAATTCGGACAATGCAAAAACATTACATTTACATTTGAAATCAGAATTACTCTCTGGTTTTGGTGTCAAAATGTAATGCCAAATCAGAGTAATGGGCAAAGATCTTTTGTTGCTTAAACCGTTTATGACCTTACCCAATAAAAGAAAACCGTTTAAGGCGTTTACACACATTGAGCACGTATACATGCACACCAATACAATGATAACTTTGTTAAATTTTTACCAAAAATAAGGTTTTCAAAAATCCAACAGTGCAAGAAAACCACGTTTATATGCGATTTGAAATCATTGGGTTATTCTCTGCTTTTAACGTGAAAACGTAAACAGTCATTTGCACAACACCTGCGCACATTGGATGAGAATGTGTTTATGTGCAACGCGAAATCTACCTGTGTCAATAATTTTTTGCTGAAACCATTTATGACCTTATTCCGTTAAAAGAAAACCATTTAAGGCGATTGCACACATTGTCGACTTATTAAGCAAAGTCTTTGTAAGAGCTTGGATATAAACGCCCTCAGTGATGTCGATAATATTCTGCACTATTTCTAGGTCACTTATTAAATAGAAGCCAATTTGTAACACTGACCAAGAAACTTTTTGCACAGACGGTCAGATTTTCTTGCTTCCATTGAAGCACATAAAATGCTCTTTGGAACATTCTCTTTTTCTCTTCTATCCCCTTTTTCTCCCAATTTGGAATGCCCAATTCCCACTACTTAGTAGGTCCTCGTGGTGGCGTGGTTACTCACCTCAATCCGGGTGGCGGAGGACAAGTCTCAGTTGCCTCCGCTTCTGAGACAGTCAGTCCGTGCATCTTATCACGTGGCTCGTTGTGCATGACACCGCGGAGACTTACAGCATGTGGAGCTTCATGCTACTCTCCGCGATCCACGCACAACTTACCACACGCCCCATTGAGAGCGAGAACCACTAATCGTGACCACGAGGAGGTTACCTCCTGTGACTTTACCCTCCCCAGCAACCAGGCCAATTTGTTTGCTTAGGAGACCTGGCTGGAGTCACTCAGCACACCCTGGATTCGAACTCATGACTCCAGGTGTGGTAGTCAGTGTCAATACTCACTGAGCTACCCAGGCCCCTCTTTGGAACATTCTCAAATCATGCTGGATAACATGATCGTCAGGTTTTGTTCAGGTCAGCTTCAGTGCAAACTGTCATTAAAGCAACTGTAGGACATACCAAATACTAAGCAATGTTTGCATTCATGTACACTTTTCAATGACACTTGTCATTCAAATTGTAAGGCTGTTACCTAGAATAATATGTGATGAAAAGTTTTGTAACAAATTCTAAATTGAAGCATTTTTCACTAGACCACTGGTCTAGTGTTAAAACATCTCATCTCACTTGTAACTCTAAAAAAACATCCAGTATAGTTTAAATTCTTTATTCATATATTCCGATTCAAGTGTTATGTGGTCAAATAGAAATCAAAGATGGCATGTTTCATTCTAACAGTGTTTTGTAATTGGAAATCATGTCTTTTAGTGTTGACATGATTAGCATACTTCTGTTTACTTCAAAGCCGTCTTCATGCAGCTGTGTTGACACTGATGAATTTACGACTCAAGAGCCTGAGGCGGTGTGTCAGATCACTGGGAATAGCTTGCATGCCGTTTATTTCACTAGAATTAAGAAACTAAGAGTCTACATAAGGATGTGCTGACATTGTACATTGGAAAGCAAATGTGTATCAGTACTGCGAAAACAAATACTGTATGCTAAAATGGATATGCAAATACTGCTTCTCACGTTAAAAATTATATAGATATTATAAAAAACAGATAGTATAGCTATTTACATATGCAAAGTTTGTGTATGTGAAGGCATAGTTTACCTGTGGAACTTGTGAAGGGGTTAGGCTGGATAGATAGATGGATGGATGGATGAAACCTTTTATGGTTTATTTAAATATATTTTTTTAACACTGGCAGTGCTCATTTGCATCACAGAAAACAAGCTATAAACTACTTACCAAATATGATCCGAGATCATTTGAATTGACCGCCAGGATGCTAAATACAGTGCATCCGGAAAGTATTGACAGCGCTTCACTTTTTCCGCATTTTGTTATGTTACAGCCTTATTCCAAAATGGATTAAATTCATTATTTTCCTCAATTCTACAAACAATATCCCATAATGACAACGTGAAAGAAGTTTGTTTGAAATCTTTGCAAATTTATAAAAAAAAAAAAACAATAAAAAAAAATCACATGTACTTAAGTATTCACAGCCTTTGCTCAATACTTTGTTGAAGCACCTTTGGCACCAATTACAGCCTCAAGTCTTTTTGAGTATGATGCTACAAGCTCGGCACACCTATTTTTGGGCAGTTTCTCCCATTCTTCTTTGCAGGACCTCTCAAGCTCCATCAGGTTGGATGGGGAGCGTCGGTTCACAGCCATTTTCAGATCTCTACAGAGATGTTCAATCGGGTTCAAGTCTGGGCTCTGGCTGGGCCACTCAAAGACATTCACAGAGTTGTCCCGGAGCCACTCCTTTGTTATCTTGGCTGTGTGCATGGGGTCGTTGTCCTGTTGGAAGATGAACCTTTGCCCCAGTCTGAGGTCCAGAGCGCTCTGGAGCAGGTTTTCATCAAGGATGTCTCTGTACATTGCTGCATTCATCTTTCCCTCGATCCTGACTAGTCTCCCAGTTCCTGCCACTGAAAAACATCCCCACAGCATGATGCTGCCACCACCATGCTTCACTGTAGGGATGGTATTGGCCAGGTGATGAGCGGTGCCTGGTTTCCTCCAGACATGACGCTTGCCATTCAGGCCAAAGAGTTCAATCTTTGTTTCTCATGGTCTGAGAGTCCTTCAGGTGCCTTTTGGCAAACTCCAGGCGGGCTGTCATGTGCCTTTTACTGAGGAGTGGCTTCCGTCAGGCCACTCTACCATACAGGCCTGATTGGTGATTTTTCTGTACCCTTCCCCAGATCTGTGCCTCGTTACAATCCTGTCTCGGAGGTCTACAGACAATTCCTTGGACTTCATGGCTTGGTTTGTGCTCTGACATGCACTGTTAACTGTAAGACCTTATATAGACAGGTGTGTGCCTTTCCAAATCATGTCCAATCAACTGAATTTACCACAGGTGGACTCCAATCAAGTTGTAGAAACATCTCAAGGATGATCAGTGGCAACAGGATGCACCTGAGCTCAATTTTGAGTGTCATGGCAAAGGCTGTGAATACTTATGTACATGTGATTTCTTTCGTTTTTTATTTTTAATACATTTGCAAAGATTTCAAACAAACTTCTTTCACGTTGTCATTATGGGGTATTGTTTGTAGAATTTTGAGGAAAATAATTAATTTAATCCATTTTGGAATAAGGCTGTAACATAACAAAATGTGGAAAAATTGAAGCGATGCACTGTATATTAAAACAAGGCAAATAATAACTTCTAGATCTATTCTAGGTACAAAGAAAAACCATGCAAGAGGAAATGGTATGACAAGTCAAGATTCCTTGTGTGATAAGTGTAACTGCACTGTAAACACCCAAACCATGCTGAAGCTCATGTGTCAGTGATCTTGCATACATATATATTGTCTGTTAATGGGCTTGCCTTCCAGGTTCAGGAGAACAGGTCTTGAATATCATCTGCACTCAGTCATGTCTTCTGTGTTATATTCATTCTGCTACTAAACACATTATCTTCTGTCTGTCCATCCGTCCAAAACAAACCATTTCTGATGAACCGCTGTGTCCTAGCCTTAAACATCAATTCTATTGCAGCACTTTATAAACCTTTAGACCTTTGAAGAATTGTGTTTACTGTGCAAGCTTAAGCCAATTGCTGTCTGACAATCTTCAAGCCTGACTTAATTAAACTTCAGTGAGTTTTTGGGCGGAGAAGCTGTCAGTTGTGGCAGGGAATTGGTGCATGATTATCACGGTTCCTGGCTCGCACTTAGCCGATTCTGAGTGTGACTCCTTAATGTAGTACGTTTAAAAAAAGTGCTAAGTACTGCTAAGGGAGCTGCCCCAACAAGCTATCCAGGGAGGGAGATTTAAGTGTAGTGTATGAGTGTGTGTGTGTGTGTGTGTGTGTGTGTGTGTGTGTGTGTGTGTGTGTGTGTGTGTGTTTGTGTGTGTGTGTATGCATGCCATTATGTGTGTCAACACTGTCATATGGTACTGAGTCTTATTTAAACAAACTATGCTCCCCTTAACAGCAATGTAAAGAATTAAAAGTATAAATTATGACTAACAAACCCACTCCAGGGTTTATGTCATTGTTTTCTGTGAGTATTATGTTACAAGGACAATACACATAGTTGTATTCCCATATTCATGTAAATGTCTATATGAATTTATATATATATATATATATATATATATACAGACATTTACTTGAATATGGGAATAAGGCTCTACTTTTATTAACCTGTTTTTAATTTTTGGATTAAAACAAATTCTGATATTTAGTTTTTTAAAGGCTAGATACTGTAATTGTAGTGAGAAAAAAAGTCAAATATAAAGGCTAAAATTATTTTTTAAAGAAACAAAATATAATTTATTTAAAATAATGTACTATATATATATATATAGTGCAGAGTGCACATCTAAATGCCAATGAAAGTACTTTGCAACCGTTAAACAAAATAAAAGTGTGTGTATATATGTTTACGTATATATTAAAGCTAGGGTGTGTAATCCAGAGAGGCTAGCAGTTAGCAAGCTAGCTTTGAAAGCATAGAGCCTGCCCTCGCTTTAGAGGTGTCTCCAAAGCCACACCTCCTCTAACACACATGAACACACACACACACACAGATAAGAGTTAATTCTGCTTTTAGTACGCTCTTGATCCAGACGTTTTTTCGTTGTAGAAGTTTCTAACACGTTCTTTCTTTTCTTGTTTCCTTTTACTGGTGGTTCAGGAGGAACATAAGGTAGCTGCGGTTCACCTTTCATTCTCGCGCTCACTCTGCACAGCGTCAAGGAAGCGCGCTGATGATGTGTGATTGATATAGATTGACAGACAGGAAGGACATCCTATCATTACATTCGGACCGAATGCAATGATTGGTCGATCATTTTTTAGTCCTGTCCCTTCCACAGAAGATATATATATATATATATATATATATATATATATATATATATATATCTTTTCTACATTTAGACCACTTAAATTATTGATTGCTATCAGGATGTGAAGAGACTTTCAACCAGTATAACAAAAAATGTTTCTGGAAAAGATTGCACACCCTAGCTTTAAGTCTTTATTTTTTTAGTCATATATACAAGATCTATTAAACTAGTATTCAAAAACAAAAACAAAAACACAGACCATTATTTCGCCTTTACTATTATCAGCATATTTTTAATTTCTAAATTACAATTGATTTTGTTCTGAGGTTTAAAGTAAAAACTGCGTAGGTGATGCAAATGAGATAAACTGTCCTGAGATAAAAATAAAAGAAGAAGAATGAATGAAGAATGAAGAACGCTAAACTAAATAATCTATGTCCTTTGATAATGATTTGGGTTGAATTTAATGGGAAATATGCGAGTTGAGCTCTGTGGTGCGGCAGAAATTTGAGCAGCCTCCGGAGTCGTAGCTGAGCGCCGCCGACAGACGGCGAGTGGTGGCGGTGGTGTGCATACCTTCATTGAAAACAACTGTTTCGAATTTTAGAACGCGCTATGTCGTCCGCCAGACGCGTCCGGTGTGCGACCCCCTTCAGAGTGGTGAAGCCATTTTGTTATGTCATGTGAGGAGAAAAGCATGAAACAGGAAATGATGTCACAGAGAATGACCCATATCAACTTTTATGACTTTGAGTCACTTAAAAATATCAGATAATTTGACCTGAAATGTTATTGTAAGGAAATTCAATGTGGAGCATTTTGTTACAGTTATAAATACAGGCACTGTGCAGTGTTATTTATACAATGCAAATAGTCATTTGTGATATCAGAGCGATGAAATCTCATTTGTGAATTGAGCTGACCTCGAGGTGATCATTTTCCATGCTTGAATATCACAAGACCTATAAATATAATAGTTCTCTCATAAATATAATCATTTATCCCTGTTGATAAATGATAAAGATTCCTTGTTCTCTTCATCTACATATGGCACAGAATCTGTGTGGTCCTTTTTTTTTTTTTTTTTTTGCAGCAGAACCACAGAAACCAACTTATAATTACACTGTTTGAGCTCATCCAGGCATTACCATGGTAAAACCTCATAGCAGGAGGGCTTGTGAGAGTTATTGAAAATGTTTTGCTCAAAGGTGCATAGCCTGGAACATGCATACTGCCTCAATGAGTCACAGGTTGACTTTGAATACAACAAACTGTCATGCTTTTGAAAGCAAAACTATGACTTGCTAGCTTATTAATTAGGGTTAAGACTGGGTGCTATGCTTTATGCTGTATTACAAATGTTTAGTTCTCCATAGTAGAAGAACCGTCTGTTCATTCTTTAAACAAAGCTGAAATTAATCTAAAGCCTCAATGTTTACTTCCACAAGTTTACAAACCTTACTTCCACATCTTTGTTACCTACAATTGGGAAAGACATCAGGAGAGCAAAATCACAAACGATAGCTCTTTAAATTTGCAATTGTTTCCCTTGACAGCAATAAGATTACATGGAGAGCAATTGGAGACTTTTGCTTGTCTTCTACTTCTCAGATGTTTCTCTTAAAAAAATAAATAAAAAAAAGACAGTATTCTCACATTTGTCTCCTTTAGTTTCCAAAGTCTGCGATCAATCAGACCATTTGAGATTCCTTAGCTGCCACACCAGCGGAACCCTCTGCAGATCCACCAGACATCCTTTCAGTTCACTGAGAAACTTACTTCTACTTCTGTCTCACAGACATACCCAAAGTCAGAGAACTCAATAATATCTCATAAACTTCTTCCAAGACCAGATGATCTGAGCTGTGCCATCCACATTCATTTTATGCCCATATACAAAAACAAATTAAGAGTTTAAATCTCTGAATCCTGACTTTATTTCTCGCAATTGTGACTTTATTTCTCATACTTATGAGATATAATCTCGCAATTTAGCTTATCATCAAAAAATCGAAAGTGTAAGCAATTGTCACAAGTGTGCAAAATTGCGAAATATAAAGTCGCAATTGCGAGGTTTTATCAGCTTTAGGCTATATCTTACATTTGCGACACTTTACCTTGTATTTGTGATTTATTTTTCATAATTACAAGATATAAACTTGCCGATTAGTTTATATCACGTAATTGCGATTTTATATCTCACAATTGCGAGGAATAAAGTCACAACTGACCTCGCAATTTCGAGTTCATTTCTCGCAACTGCAACTTTATTTCTTTATTAATAAGTCAGAATGACCCCTTTTAATATTTTATTCTGTGGCGGGATCCAGCTTCCATATATATCAGATTTCTGGACTGGAAATGCAGAGTTTAGTAATAGATACTTGTCATGCTCGAGTACAGCAGAGTAAATACTACAGATGCTCGTATTAAATAGTGCTAATATGTGCAGACCCCTTTCGAGGAGCCTGGCCCCCTTCTTTGCTACTTGTAACAGTTCGGGAAAGGAGGATGCAGGAACTGGAGTAACAAACAACAAGACTTTAATCTACATAAAACTCAGAACCGAAACACAATGACACATCAATGAACACACACAGAACGGCCACGTGTGTCTCTCTCCCTCTCTCTCTGGTGTCCTTGGCTCCTCCATTATCCCTCTCCCGCTGAGTGGGCAACTCGGCACCGGGTGTGCATGCTCTCGGCCCGGCCACGCCCTCCTCCTCGTCACATACCCCCACCGCCCGATTCAGGCTGGGGAAACCTCTGGTCTGACTTACTCTCCCCCCTCCCTTCCTGGAGGGGAGGAGTTGCCATTTTGGCCATTCTGTCGCCAGCTGGTCTTCCCCGCCTGCTGGGAACCTGGGTAGGACGAGGGGAGGGAGAGTGGAGAGAGAAAGAGTGTGGGAGAGACAGGGAGAGAGAGAGGAGAGAGAGACAGAAGAAAAGGCTCTTCTTCGGCTCCCGCGGGCACACTGCCCATCCTCAGCCGCTCCCCCACTCCCGGGCAGCTGGCAGCGGCTCCTCCACCTCCCGGCGGATGGCAGAGGTCCTCCGTCCCCTAGCGGATGGACGGCAATGGCTCCTCCGTCCCCTGGCGGACAGCAGCAGTTCCTCCGTCCCCTGGTGGACAGCAGCAGTTTCTTCACCTCCCTGCGGATGGCAGCGGCTCCTCCGTCCCCTGGAAGATGGCAACGGCCCCTCTGCCTCCCAGTGGACAGCAGCAGCTTCTCCTTTATCCCTCTCCCTCTGATTGGGCAACTCAGCGCCAGGCGTGTATCCTCTCAACCCGGCCACGCCCTCCTCCTCGTCACACTACTCTTACCCCTAGTCTTCTACTCTTCTAGGGAAATGTGCCTTTCGTGTTTCTAATAAATCAACTTGATTAATCATGCCTTTCAAGTTTGATTCATGACTCGGCTGACAGGTCAAATTGCCGGTGTGGATTCCTGGCACAGTATAAGACGAAATTGAGCTGGTTTTCTCCCGAGGCGATAATGGGGGGAGGTAGAGTGGAGCGGAGTGGAGCAACCTACTGCTGCTTTCTATCTTTTCTGATTTATGTGATGTGCAAAAAAACAAATGAAGTAGTGTAATAAGTGCCGATTCTTTCTCTCCATACAGTATACTGTATATTTACTGGCTGTTAAGTTTAAAGTGTAAATGTACAATTGCCTGTCTTCCTTTCCCAGGTTTTTTGGTTCACAAAGTCTTTGTTGTGTAAATGTATGTGTATATATATATATACAGTAAAGTACAATGTAGTGTATGAAACACAGCAAAGCTAATAAAACAAAGATCCGAAAATGTAGAATAAAGGGAAACATGACAGGAAAAATCATGTGAAAGGGGCTTGTAAAGTGTAAAATAGAGATAAGGTAGTTGTTGTTGTTTTGCTGTACCAAATAGATTATAATGACAAATAATGTTTTATTGTTGCATTAGCATAAGTAAGTTTGCTACGTAGTAGCTTGAAGTTGGTTAAAGGAATATTCTGGGTTCAATACAAGTTAAGCTCAATCGACAGCATTTATGGCATTAAACTGAAATTTAATTAGACTCATCCCTACTTAAAAAAAAATTAATTAATCAAAGCTCAGGGTCACAATGAGTCACTTACAATGGAAGTGAATGGAGGCCAATTTTTTAACGTTAAAATACTCTGTTTCAAAAATATAGTCACAAGACAAAAACAATATGCATGTAAACATGATTTTAGTGTGATAAAATCACTTACTAACCTTTTCTGTATAAAGTTTATTTAAAACTTCGTTGCCATGATGGTGTATTGTCAACAAACTCTTAAATCCCTAAAATGACTGTAAAAACAACAATTTAAACAAATTTACAGCTCAAATAATACATTAGTTTTAACAGAAGAACTAATGTAACTGCTTTTATAAAATTATAAGCTTTATATTTCTGTGTTTTAACCCTCCAAAAATGGGCCCCATTGATTGTGAGTATTTTAACATTTACAGATTGGCCCCACTGACTTCCATTGCAAGTGCTTCACTGAAACCTCGATTTTTGCTTTTTTAAAGAAAAGGTGAGACAAGTCTTAATTAATTTTTATGCTAATCAAAATTATGCCACAAATGCTGTCGTTTTAGTTGTTTAGTGGGGTCTCACAAAACTTGTCAGGAAAAAGAGTCCTGGTTTTGAAATCAAAATAGCAAATAAGAATTTATTTTTTGCATATATTAAATGAAGACTATTTATGCCCATTGAAGGGATAGTTCACCCAAATATGAAAATTCTCTCATCATTTATTCTGAGGTCTTACACCCTACGCCGCATTCACAGCAACACATGTGACTCAAGCAAATTAGCATGTACTTGGCTAACCCGAACCCTTCCCTGTATCTCCATTTACACAGACCGCTTTCTATTTCCACTCTGCTCTGATTTCTTTACGGTAGGGTTTCACAGTTCATTGACTCGACAGCTTGTTTACGTGCAATAAATTGATGTGAAAATTGGTGTTGAGGCAGCCGGTTACATTTGAAAGTCATTAGACGGGATACTGATGATGGGGCGGCTTTATAACCTCATAAGGCCTAGCTGACTCAAGTTTGCAATTATCCCAGGGTGTATAAATCAACTTTAACTTAGTTTGGTAAAAGAAATGAGCACTTGTAGGCCAAGTGAGGTTGGTCGGCTGAAACTGTGTAGGAGGAAAGAAAAAACACAAATGAGATCTCTTTAAAATCTCAATTGGTTCTACTAGACAGCATTGATTTTAACAGGAGGTTTTGTCTGAAGATCCCAGTAATCTCACATGTGTCTCCTCTAGTTCATATACATTTATCCAAGGACACTTTACAGTTTCATATTTTATCAATGCGTTCTCTGGGAATCAAACCCAGCACATTTACGTTGCAAGTGCTAGAAGAGATAACAAAAAGAGATAACAAACTTAGCCCTAATTTATGCTCCAATGAGAGATGTAAGTTTGGTAAATGAATCATGCATTTGAGTTGGACAAGATTTGCAGAAAAACGTTTCATTCAAAAATCGGACATTGCTACTCTTCTCATGAGCACGCCTGTGAATTAAGATTTGAGATCTGAGAGCAAGAGTACAGGCCCAAACATACTTCACGCAAGTATGCAAACACAGACGCATCTTGCTACGCAAGCTCAACTTCACGCATCGTTGCATTGTGAAACGCGTCAGAGCACAATTCATAACCTAACGAAAGTACGTGCTGTATTCACAGTGTTGCCGCAGGGGTGCTACAGCAGATCTTCTTTTTTCAACTGTCATGGCGGAGCAGCAATTTGAGGAGACTCGCCGAACTAGTTAGATTATACAAACATATTTTTTCTGTCGTCTTTTCAGCAAATAAAAAAGCACACACTCCTCGACTGTCGACATGTTGACTCCACCACATCCAGTTTCGTGGCGCCTCAAAAACTCTTTCGCCCCCTTGTGGTCCGAGCTTTGTAACCGCCAGAGCAATGCAAGAGCGCATGTACAGTAATGTATGTACAACGGAACCACGCGTTGGCCATACATTGGCGAAGCGCTCACGTCTGCATTTGCGTACTTGGATGAAGTATCTTTGGGCCCTACGATTTCTTAGGTGTTAGCATTAGTGCTAGTGCACTAAAAAACTAATTCTAATTTATTTAAAAATAAAACATGTAAAAAAATATTACTGTTGGCCCTCAGAAACACTGGATTATTTGGGTTCCGAGGACTAACAGTAATCATTTTTTCCACTTTTTTTTTTAATCGTAACAGTTTTTTCCTCTCTCTTTTTTTTTTTTTTGCATGTAGACTGTAATGCGCATCCAGCATTACCGTGACGCTGATGACTCGTCCACAGCATCCTGTTAAATTTCGAGCGCTCAACTTTTGGCATTAGCACAGCAGACATCAGACATCAGACAACATTGTACATGTTCTTTGTTGCAACGCTCCTCATTGGCGGAAATGACACTTAGCGACAAATTAATCTTAGCGTTAAAATGTTTTGTCTTATTTCCCAACTTTTAATCGCAAATCTGAGCAACACTGTTGCACTGTACAGCCCTGAATTCACAGTATAAATTGTCTCTTTCTTATCCAAAGCTATAGTTTTGAGGTGTATGATCTACTTTCATGATACTTTCATTTGTTTTTACATGCTATTCAACACTGGAAACATCTTCTTTTGTGTTTTACTGAAGAATGAAAGTCATACGGTTTGGAACGACATGAGGATGAAAAAAAATAATTTACATTTTGGTGAAAGATCCCTGCAAAACAACAACAAGCCCATTTAGTACCACAGAACGACCTTGCATTCACTGTGGCCTACTGTATATTTTTCTTCCATGGCCTTGCTTATGGTATCTTAGTCAATTTGTGTGGATGTCTTTGAAATTTGTTATGTGTCCTAAACGTAAACAAAAAGTAAAGAACCAGGAAAAAATAGATTTTCCGAGGAGGCCCCCGGTGTACCGTACAGTAAAAGACACAGTGCCATTGTTAAATCCCGAAACTCCATCTCGAGTTTTTCCAATTAGCGTTTGCTCTGAAAGATGCCAGTGTTGTGTACAGAAAACATGTTTTCACTAAAATCGTTCCTTGCTGCCTGGAATGGAGTTTCACTGGCTTGTGCACACAACGGGCAGAACGCAGCCAGACCTCCAGGGGCTTTTTGTGGTCCGTTTTCCCACATTGAGAAACAGAGCTTTGCTGACAAATAACAGGGCCCAGCTGTCCCTCGGGCCAGTGGATAGGCTTCATGGTTCCTATTGTAATTGCAAAAGCCATGGAGATCAGTACGGAGACTGGGCGGTAGACTAAGTGGACGTCCGTACCACCGTGAATGCTCAATGGTGAGCTGCAGTGCGGGCTGGTCTTCAAAAAGCTCAGAGCTGTCTAATTTAGCCGTATGACGCTGAGGGTAAATGTCCCAGACAAAAATATGTCATTTTAATGTCATTACGGATATTTTATTCACAGCGTTTTGCGGTTAGGGCAGGGACTGTGGATACTGGGAGGGTTTTTCCATTCTCTTTTTCTTTTACAATTAATTTCACATGTTCATGTCATGTTGTGAGGCTGTGTATTTTAAGTGCAAAGTAGGACAAAAATGCACTTAATATGGACAGAATGAATTGCAAATTACATTGCATTGTGGCAATTTTGTTTCAAAATTGTATGTAGTGTACACCACTGAAAAGTCCAAATGTATGCCATATACTGTATATACAGTACAGTGGCCCCAAAATATATTTGGACACCTAATTTACACTTAAAAATGTCTGAATATAATTGCTTTAGATAACAAAATATGAAAACAAGTGTAATCTGCACTCAAACTGCATCTTTTTTTTAAATGTCTGGCATGAAAAGCGTGTTAAGTGAGCCATCTTACTTTAGAACAAATGACACTTTAGATATTTATTTAGCTAATGCAGTGACATTCATATTTTAGTATGTGTGTGGCTTAAGTGTCCAAATACCTTTTGGGGCCACAATATGTAGGTGGAAAAGAGGTACAATAACAATGCACATTTTATAATAAATAAAATATTAAATAAAATCATTGGTGGAAAATTTAGAAAAAGAGATTACTTAACCCTGTAAAGAATGACATATGAAATTATTGTCAGAAAATTCTATTTTTTTATTTATTTATTTTTTACATTAAACTGTTTTTAGTAACATTAAACAAAATATAAAAAGAAATAATAATTTAAAAAAAAAACACTTTTTTTTTTTTTAATTGTATGTATCATATTTGATACTTTAAAGGTCATTATTCTCCTGAGGCCCAGCGATTCATTTTTGTGTAGGACATTTATTATTTAAGTTTTTCTTAGCGCATTCATGCTACAGTGGTAAATATTGGGGTATTATCAGAGGACTCCCTGGACTTTTCAGAGATACCAAATGTTTGAGAGTTTGGCCATGACAGCTTCCTCTCTTTGGTCTATAAATATAGACTGAAATGTATCACAGTTTAATTCAGCACATCAAATGAATAAAATATTCTTTTTCAATAAATATTATTTATCATGTGTATTGTTTGCACCAAACACTATATTGACATTTAAAAAAGGGAAATTTCATACATGTTTGGAACAAAATGAGGGTGAGTAAATGATGACAGAATTTCCATTTTTGGGTGAAATATTCCTTTAATTCACAATGCAAAAAAAAAAAAAAAAAATTGAAAATAAACAGTATTGCATATCCTACATGAGCTTTGAGTAATTATATGCCTTTATAGAGAAAAAAAATTATATAAATCTAGATATACTAAACTTAGACACTAAACAAAAAATGTACATTTTGTTGTTTAATCTAAAAATTATATTTGGTGTTTTTGAGTATCGTCATCTATAATCAACAAGGCAAGAAATGTTCAACACATTAAAGTCTGCTGTTTCTGTGTCCTCTATGTATGCCCCAAGAGAAGACACTGATGAAAATTCACTCAAGAGCAACAGATAAACTATGATTGAGACTGACCATGGTAGACAAAACACAAGACATGTCATCAAAGTTAGAATCATCCCTTTTTTCTCATCTTTTTTTACACACATCCTAGAGCAACTCGCATTCACACATTATGGCCCATTTTTCTGTGGCATTTGCATGGAAAACCAAACCCCTGCGGTCTACAATGCAGCACTGAAGACAAAAATATCAAAGACAACATTGTTTTTGTCAAAGCTTTTTTAATGCTTGCCATTTAGACAGTTTGGAGTTGTGTTTCACCATTATATTCCCAACAAAGTGAGGTTTGTTGGGCCGCACCAGACTTTGGAAGCAAGTTTTGAACCGAATGCCACTGAGCCAATTTCGGATCCAAGTTGAACAGAGTACCCCGTTAAAAAGTCGAATGTGTGGGGGCCTGGGTAGCTCAGCGAGTAAAGACGCTGACTACCACCCCTGGAGTCGCGAGTTCAAATCCAGGGTGTGCTGAGTGACTCCAGCCAGGTCTCCTAAGCAACAAAATTGGCCCAGTTTCTAGGGAGGGTAGAGTCACACGGGGTAACCTCTTTGTGGTCGCTATAATGCGGTTCTTGCTCTCGGTGGGGCGCGTGGTGAGTTGTGCGTGGATGGCGCGGAAAATAGCGTGAAGCCTCCACATGCACTACATCTCTGTGGTAACACGCTCAACAAGCCACGTGATAAGATGCGCAGGTTGACGGTCTCAGACGCGGAGGCAACTGAGATTCGTCCTCCGCCTCCCAGATTGAGGTGAGTCACTATGCCACCACAAGGACTTAGAGCGCATTAAGAATTGGGCATTCCAAATTGAAAAAAAAAAAAGAAAGTCGAATGTATTACATATTTAGCAGTAGCAAACATCACTATTACTATTGCTCATACTTTGGGTTAGTGATTTGACCAAAATCTAACCCTAAATAATGATCATTTCTCGTCCCACCGCACGGTTTGTGCTATGGCATAAATCACATGGCTTGTTGAGGAGAGGTGTGCTATAACTTTGAGGCAATATGTGCTTAAAAATTACAATTTTCGCCATAGACTACACTTGTTTTCTAAAGTCTCTCAAAATTATTGCCAAATCAAAATATGCTTATCAGTAGCTTCCTAAAAATATGATCAAGGAGGGAAATAGAGAATATATCATCTATGCTTGGGTCTCTGAGGGTTAAAGTCACACACCTCAAAAATGAACTGAATGCAATTTATAATGTCGGTTGTTAATGTCTTGTTTTTGCCGTTCACCACAATTCAGTCGGACTGACACGCTAATCCTCTCAGGCTATTTCCGTTCATAAAAACAGGAGTTGGGACAGTTGTGTTTTGGGTAGCAAATGGGGTCAGATTGTGTGTCCAGCAGTACAATGGCTTCTGACTCTGAAATCAGGCTTTGGTGAAAGAGATCCACGACAAGTTCGACCCCCGTCTCCATCTAGTGTGACCTCTGGGCTCTGGTTCCAACACCCTCTTAATGTCCCAGATGACCACTGACGCTCGGCTTGACCTGTGACTGGACACCAATTTGCTAGTCACTAAGTTGCATCTCGAGTTGCATCTGTCAAAAAGACAAATTATTTAAAGTATCGTTTATGTGTGTGGCACAGTGTTGGGGAAGTGACGTTACTTGACAGTAATTTCGCTATTTTTACTATAGTGCAGCTTTTCCAGTAACAAACTAAATTTTCCAGCGAGTAGCGCTGTAGCGTCACAAAACGCTACATCTGTCATATTATATGTCGAATGCAGCAATGGAGCCGAGGGAGGAATCAGACAAGGAATTTTACTGAATGTGCTCAACATCTAGACAACTAAGTTATTTGGCAATAAAGTATTGATTGAGCTGACCACGCCTTCTTCGCCCGTGGAATTTCACCATGCAAAGGTAAATGTGACCACGCCTTTTGTGTGTCGATTCGTTCAAATGGTTTATGTTAATGAACTAGTTCATATAAATGATTCACTGATTTACTTGAGCGCTTGCACAGCTTTAAAGGGACATTGCCATAAGTTACGTCTTTGTTTTTTTTAAACGAAATATTTAGTTAATTGCTACCAGTTTATCACTATATTTCGACCTTCAAGTTAGGCTATATAAAATAGGGTGTTTAGTTGGTTTATATTAATGTATATGTAAATTTAAAGGAATATTCCGGGTTCAGAACAAGTTAAGCACAATCAACAGCATTTGTGGCATAATGTTGATTACCACAAAAATGTATTTCGACTCGTCCCTCCTTTTCTTTATAAAAAGCAGAAATCCTGGTGACAGTGAGGCACTTACAATGGTAGTCAATGGGGCCAATATTTGGAGGGTTTAAACACAGAAATGTGAAGCTTATAATTTTATAAAAGTACTTACATTCATTCTTCTGTTAAAACTTGTGTATTATTTGAGCTGTAGAGCTGTTTAAATTGTCATTGTAGGGTTTTAGGGTTTGTAGACATTACATCGTCATGGCAACGTGGTTGTAAAATTGGCTATAACTTTACACAGAAAAGGTTAGTATGCAATTTTATCACATTAAAATCATGTTTACACGTATATTGTTTATGTCTTGTGGCTATACTTTTGAAAAAGTGAATATTTTAACCATCAAAAATTGGCCCCCATTCACTTGTGCCACGCTGTACTGTAACTCAGATTTACCCAACACTTGAGCACAAACGATGCAAGTTACGCATCTAAGTGCGTAAGTCTTTGCCCTTGCAAACAGCACTAAGAAATTCCTTTATAGAATATTTAAGATCTTCTTATTTTCTAAATAACCTTCTTTATAACATTTGTATGTAACATACTAATTTATGCACAATAGACTGAAAGTGTATGTGATGTGTGTTCATGTAAGGAACAAATTCTTGTATACCAACATTCTCTGTGAACTTCTAAATCCAGTTTTCCATGATGCAGTTTACACACAAACACAATGTGTTTTTAATCTCAAGTGGAAAACCATGCAAAATGTGCACAATCCCAAGCAGATCTTTCTCTAAAGGGCAGAAATGGAGATGAGAAATAAAAGCCACACTGAATGAGACCTTGCAAACTTTTAAGAAGGAAGAAGAGGACGATTGCTGATTAAAGAGGAATAATACCCATTTAACATCCCCAAAAAGAGTGTTTGTGAAAGATTTTGTTAATCTAAGGGTTGTGCTGAAACATAGTGATCTGCAAATTTGCCCTGTAAACCAGTTGGGTAGAAAACCAAAGTAATATGTTTATTTAATTATCTGGTTTCCCTCCAGGTTACCTCTAAGTGTATGGGTCTGATTACAGCTGTCCTTCATGTTGAGACACACGTCCTTTACGGATCTCGTCCATTCAAAACGGACTTCAAGAATTCCACTAGGAAATGAGATTACATTCTTATTTCCGAAAGCAGAATACGTTACAGGATCTTTGTTGTGTTGGTTGCAAATGGGTGATTTGTGAAGTTGATCCTTTGAATCGATCATGTATTGCTCTTAATAAAAATACAGTAGAATGCTCATTTTAATGGTTAAAAATGAATTTAAAGCCTTCAAAGCGTACTATGAATGTCTGAGATACAAAAGCCACAGCTGCTCATGAACTGATGATAAAGTGGAATTAAAATCTGGGCAAAAATGTCTGTCAATCTTTAAATAGTTTCCTGAGTCTGTCCTGAAATCAAGTTTGAACAGATCAGACCAGTGAGCAGCTCTTTTTAAGAGATCCTCGGGCACTTTACACACTGATCACAGATACTGTAGAGAGAGAGAGCTTGTTAAAAATTATTGTTATTATCTATACAGTAGCCTACAACTGTGCCAAACTTAGCACTTTGGGGAAACAAAGTTACCATAAACACAGTTGCTCACACCCTTTAAATGTACAACTTGAAAAAAGAGACAAAGCGTCCAGCTCTAGCAGAGTTTATGGTAAAGATGAGCAAACATACAGTATAGATTGGACATCATCTGACACATACAGTTCTACCTAATACACAAATATAAGGCAAACATCATTTGGGAATGTATGGCAAGAGAAATGTGAACATTTGTAATGTAAACAGGAAATGGAGTTTCTGATGGCGTATATTTAGCATTTGATTTGATTGATTACAACAAATCTATTTCACAGTAAAGCACATTTAATGTTTTAATGTGTACATATAGGCTATTTCTTTCAAATAAACAAAACATGTACCATAAAATGTTTTTGAAAGTCCATTAAGTACCATGTAAAATGTAAATACCATGATACTGAATGATTTTGTACCATGACATTTAAATGTAATACCCTGTAAAGAATTAAAAATGTATATTTTTTTATGTAAAATAAATAACAAATCTACTTCTTCGTTTGATTGCGCGACAGGACCAAAGACTAGTTAGCCCGAGACAGAGAACTTGTATTAAAAATAATTTGAGAAATTCGAACGCCCAATATGGCGGATGTAGAAGAGAAAGTCCCGCCTCTTTCAAATACATACATTGCCTGTCAGTGAACTCGAAAACGCGCATGCGCATTAGCTTGACCTGCCTGAAAGAAGAAGAAGAAGAGAAAAAAGCGTTTTTTGTTTTTGTGTTATTTAACGTGATCTGAACTAACAAGAAGCACAATTTATTATACCATTGTTGTCCGATTTACCTGCTGATTTATTTAAAATATGTTCTTTGATCGTAATCTTGACCAACCATTTTGGAGATTTCGCTCTATCCTATTCAAGTAGAAAGAAGCTGTCGCTTGTAATCATAGAAAATAGCTGCCTGGGAGTGCTTCAAAGATGGTGGCCGAGTGGACTGACTTGCCTTGACAGCCACTTTGATAGGACTCTCTGACGTAGAGTTGATGATAAATATTTACCTGCGGGTGACATCTAGTGGACAGACACTGCAACTTCAAGCTCACCGGTTTTTGTGTTTTATTGAAAATATATGATGATAATACCATGTCAGAGTAAAACGGCGCTAAAATACCCGAGGTAAAAGGCCTTTTGTACATTTTGGGTTTTTGAGGTAAGCTGATTTAACATGTAATGCTATTTAAAACGTTGCAGATGTAGGTTGCTGGAAAGGGTCAACTACATAATGAAGTTTGAAAGGAGTTTTTAGGACATATGTACTTCTCAGACATGCCAGGTTGGGGCAGGATGTCGCATTTTTATTGGGGAAAGTGTTTTTAAATGTAATTTAATACTGTGTATTAGTTGCAATATCTGATGTCTACAGCAATAATGTTTTTTTTTTTTTTTTTTAATGATTATTATTATTATTATTTCTTTTTTAAAATTTTGTTTCATTAATTGTTTTGTTCATATATATTTTTAAACCATTTAAATACAGCTGAAAAGCCTGTAATAGGCAGTTAATGGCAAGTTCCTATTGTGACAACTTACCCCATCTTCTGAGGTTACATGCTACTGAAGGCAAGATATGTCAAATAGCGAAGATCTCAAGGTATTCTCTCCACAGGAACTGACTCTCAAAATAGGTGTGACAACTAGCCCCGGTGTCCCTTTTCACTATATATTATCCCTTATATATATATATATACCAACCAACTTCTATTATTAGTACTGTTGACACAAATTATGCTGCTTCATACAGCATTTATACAGCATAATACATTACATTATCGTTGGACCAATTCTGGTCTTCATTACACAGTTTGGCCACTTGGTGGCGACAACGTCCTGAAAAAGGCGGATGTGCACAACCAACACAATCAAGCGCTCAAGCAAATAGCATCTCAAGAGTGCAGCAATTACACTGCATTAAATGGAGCCTCATATTATAAAGCATATATTTATACTAGATATTTCTGCGATAGTGTGCTTACTATAGCATGAAACCCCCACACACTGACATTCCAGATAAAAGAAGATATTTTTCTTACTTGAATGCTAGTGAGATCACACTGTCCATATACACTGATCAGCCACAACATTAAAACCACTGACAGGCGAAGTGAATAACATTGATTATCTCATTACAATGGCACCTGTCAAGGGGTGGGATATATTAGGCAGCAAGTGAACAGTCAGTTCTTGAATTTCATGTGTTGGAAGCAGGAAAAATGGGCAAGGGTAAGGATCTGAGTGACTTTGACAAGGGCCAAATTGTGATGGCTAGACGACTGGGTCAGAGTATCTCCAAAACGGCAGGTCTTGTGGGGTGTTCCCGGTATGCAGTGGTTAGTACCTACCAAAAGTTGTCCAAGGAAGGACAACTGGTGAACCGACGACAGGGTCATGGACGCCCAAGGCTCATTGATGCGCATGGGGAGCGAAGGTAAGCCCGTCTGTCCGATCCCACAGAAGAGCTACTGTAGCATAAATTGCTGAAAAACTTAATGCTGGTCATGATAGAAAGTGTCAGAACATACAGTGCATCACAGCTTGCTGCGTATGGGGTTGCGTAGCTGCAGACCGGTCAGAGTGCCCATGCTGACTCCTGTCCACCTCCGAAAGCGCCTACAATGAGCATGTGAGCGTCAGAACTGGACCATGGAGCAATGGAAGAAGGTGGCCTGGTCTGATGAATCACATTTTCTTTTAGATCATGTGAACGCCAGGTGTGTGTGCATTGTTTACCTGGGGAAGAGATGGCAGCAGGATGCACCATGGGAAGAAGGCAGGCCGGTGGAGTCAGTGTGATGCTCTGGGCAATGTTCTGCTGGGAAAACTTGGGTCCTGGCATTCATGTGGATGTTACTTTGACACGTACCACCTACCTAAAGATTGTTTCAGACCACGTACACCCCTTCAAGGCAACGGTATTGCCTGATGGCAGTGGCCTCTTTCAGCAGGATAATGCGCCCTGCCACACTGCAAAAAATTGCTCAGGAATGGTTTCAGGAACATGACAAAGAGTTCAAGGCCTCCAAATTCTCCAGATCTCAATCCGATTGAGCACCTATGGGATGTGCTGGACCAACAAGTCCGATCCATGGAGGCCCCACCTCGCAACTTGCAGGACTTAAAGGATCTGCTGCTACCGTCTTGTGCCAGATACCACAGGACACCTTCAGAGGTCTTGTGGAGTCCATGCCTCGACGGGTCAGAGCTGTTTTGGTGGCACGAGGGGGACCTACATGATATTAGGCAGGTGGTTTTAATGTTGTGGCTGATCGGTGTATCTAATTAATGTAATAAGCCATGATGCTTTCAGTCTGTTGCTATGTGAGTGTCAAGTTAATAGCAGACTATCATACTACTCTTATTATTTCTGCAGTATGAGATATACTGTTTCTCACAATGCAATGTGCTCAACTTAAACCTTCCATTTCCAGTGCGATGAATGAACCGGAAGTTATATCAGCAGTGATTTATTTATTTATTTATTTTATTTTTTTATCAGCCGTCTATATTCTGACTCATTATTTGAGTCAAGTTGATAATTAGACATCACCCAATGAACTAAACAAGCACATTTGAGGTCATATGACTGTTTGAATAATTTCTTGTGGAATAGTGCCTACTGTTTCAATTAGTGTTTTTCTAAAGTATCCTACATACTGTTCATTATTCAGTAAGTAGTAAGCTAGTATTCCATTCGGAAATATTGCCAAAGTCAATACTGGACAAAATGCTGTTTGCAACCCATTTTTTACCTCCATAATCTGATGTATTTCTGGGTAAAGCAGAACATTAAACAAGAAAGAAATGCAGAGCGGGACTTGATTTTATCCATAAATAACTGATCGTATGGTGAAAAGTGCTCCATAAATCACAGGTGGTTGGAGGGGAGGGGTTTAAAAGTAAGAGTGATTTGTGAAATCCACCAAAAAGGAAAGTAGTTTCAGTAGCGGAGAAAGTTCACATTTTGATAATCACAAAAACTTTGAATAGAGCACAACAGTGCCCGCCCACTTTTTAAGACGTCTTGGTTCATTGCAAAATATTCATATATATATATATATATATATATATAAGTAGTTTGAGAGTGTAGCTGGTCGCTGCAGAGCTCTTTTGGCGTGCTTTGTTGGTCGTGATTCTCTGATTGGTGGATTTTCCCCCTTAGGATCATGGGTAGTGTAGTTGAAGACATGGCATAAGCATATACCATCGATTAACAACATCGAAACTCACAGTAGGTCTGTCATTAAAGGTTTTTAAGTTATCGTAAATAATCAATTCCCCTGTGGAAAAAACAAATGGGATTTTTACTTCTGGAACCAGACTGTTGCTCTCGATAGCGTGTACTAAAGAATCGTACACATTAGGCCCAGGAACATGGTTTAAAGCTGCTGTATCTATGTGGCTTTTGAAATACCATGCACAAAATGTCCTACAACCTGACAGATATTACTGAAATAGCTGTCTTGAGAAACCACACCTGTCTCTGTGACAGCAAAAAGGAGACTGGGGGCTACCTGTCAATCATTTTGCATTTTTGGCATTTCCAAGAGTACCATCCCCTGTTGGTAGATGCCGTAACCACACCATTTGGCCCAAAAAAAAAGCATCTGTTTTTCATTGATGGCCATTAAAAAAAAAAAGTTGTGCATACTGACAAAATAACATTTCAGCCTGTTCTCATGAAAATGCCGTAATTTTTGCTAAATGAGATTACGTGGCTCCTTACAAATATTGTGGCAAAATGTCCACTGTGTGGCTGAGTTTTAAACCAACAAAACTGACCTCCCTACCTCAAACCTTAAACCTAATCGATACGGTCAGAAAAAGCAAATGTGAGATGAAAAATGCAACCACTTCATTTTGTGGTGTTTTTATGACACTTTCGGCTCAGGTCACTTTCGGCTCAGAGTCGTACCCCGCTCCTTTACATCACAAGTGCAACAATCAGTTGAGCTACCACACATTTTGATCATACTCGAACATGCTTGTAAATGTAAATTGCATGTCATACACTATAGTAAAAGTATTTACCAGTAGATGCAAGACTGTAAAATAGCAGATTGTGTGAGGAACAGGGCGAAAACAGGGTGTTTATGAACTGATAATCAGCTGATTACTCATGATTTGTGTGAAAGCAAATAAAAGTCATTGTTGCTATAGCGCCTCTACAGTTAATTTCACCAGGAAATTGACGCGATACGTCATGTAACAGTCATTTTGCAAAAATAATGGGATTCTATGAAACCAGGTTGAGAAAAGCATAGTATCTCACAGCTACTTGCCAACAATGCCTTCCTTTGGTATTATTTTCAATCAGAAGTGTTTGTGTCTTTCATATAATTACAATAAAGAAAGCTCGCTAGAAATATTCTAGTCTCCACTGTATAAAGAGTGTTGGTCATATTACTCCGGTCTTAAACTGCTGTAGAGCTCCGTCTCACTATATGAAGGTCACACCTCCTCAACCAATCTTGAAGGCAGTGCCTGCTTTGTGCTCCCTCAACAAACCAATCGCCTTCACGTCCTTCACGTCCTCCCAGCAATTTACCTCTGATTAAGCAATTCATAGTTTCTGCGACACGCTCCCCCTAGCACTGCTGCTGTGTGTGCCCGGTTAAGCCCTGTTGCTTTGAATGTGTCTCCAGAGGGGAATTATCTGGGAGACGGGTGCCTGTGCAGGGAGAAAGGCCAGATTTCACCGGCTTATCTTTTCTCTCCTTCCCGTTCCTGATGGGGCAGAAAAGGAGGAAGTCTTCAAAAGCCCTCCAGAAAACGGCAGGCGGTTAAACTGGAGGCCCAATCAATTTGCCTCCTCTGCTGGACACAGAGCGTGGAAAGCAGGCCGGCTTTGCTGAGAAAGTCTACGCTTTTCCCCGCTCCGTTCAGCTGGGTGCTTCACCTGTCAGGATTTCCTCTGGATTTAAAGTGGTGTGAGGAGTTACAAGCTTTTGTACAGTCGTTTCTAGAAAGGTGCATTAGTGTCGGTCAAAGCATGCAGAGTTATAATAGCATTTGGAAAGTGGTGGATTTTGAATAGACTCTTCTATCTACACAATGTTTCAATGAGGCATTGCCTCCTTGAAAAAAATCAGGAGGCAAAATAATTGACAGCACAGAAATAAAGTGAAACAAATATCGAAATCGTCCAGGAATTGTTAGTGTATGGAATACAATCCTGAACGACTGACTAATAGGTTTTTGTGGAAAACTTTCGTTTTCAGTTTCCTAATGTCATCGTTTTCCAAAGTATGTGGTAATGGAGAGCGTTTTCAAAACATGGAGGAAAGGTGGAGGAAAAACACATTCCTTGTGGCCTCGACCCGATTGAAGAAAGTAAGAAAGACTTCCTTTACACCTCGCCTCATGTAACACAAGATCTTTATCAGATGATCTCAGAGGCCTGTCTCCCTCAGCAGATTGCCGAGCCGGATCCCTGTGAGCTTGCTCAATTTCCAGCTCATGGCCTGCTATGTCGAGCAGACTCGGAAAGAGCCCATCCAGGAATTCCACCATATCCCGTCCCTCTACTCCCTACGGGATTCCCATGATACAGACGTTATTCCGCCAGCTATGGTTTTCCATGTCCTCCAACTTCTCCCAGACACGCTCCAAATCCACCTTGGTCGCTAGCGGATTAGCAGATAATTCCCTCTCTGATAACTCCAGATAATCGATCTGTTTCTCGACATCCCCCACTCTTGTGACCACATCAGTAAATTTAGCCTCCATTTCAGTGATCGCTCAACATATCACAGCAAGATCTTCCAAGTCAGCAATGACCTTCGTCAGCATTGCCGACATGTTCAACATCTCTCACCGCATATTCCACATCTCTCTGGCCAAATCGACTCCCAGGCCTGCGGCCTGCTCAGGGGTGTCAGCTTGAGCATGAAAGTGTCTTTTAATGTCTCTAGAGCCCGAGGATTTTGAATTCTTTGACAAATTGTTCTCCTAGAACAGTTATGGAACAGAGTGTATCGAATCTCACCGGTTTATGTCATAAAAGGTATTAAAACTAGCAAAGTGCGCAGAGCTCGCTGCTCACATGTCTGATCCTCGCATGGTGTCCATCATTGTGTTTTCAAACAAAAGCATATTAGCGCTGATGTGTCTATATTGTTAGCCTAAGAGCAGCAATGTTTTGTCTTCTCGATGACTTAAATGAGAAACATGGATGTTTCGATTTAACACTTCAATTCAGTGCGAAACATTTATGCAATTAATCATGTACCTGGACTGTATTAAGGAATACTATAGCATATTTGAGCAATTCAAGCTTGAAGTACCACCTGTTTTCAGCAGGGGGCAGTAAGCAAAACTCCAGGTTTATAGGCAACACGGAACTGCACAGAGAACAAATTACACTCAACTCACTCAGGCTTGCTTGACACAAGTGACAGCACAGGATCAGGACGCGTTCTTGCGTTCAAACACAGCTGAACGGAGCACAATTTCTAATGCAAGATCTCGAGACTTGTTTTTCTTAGTTTTAAACTATGTTTAATGTAACACAGCGACCTAAAAATGCTGTGTCTATGACACAGTGCAACCAAGTGTCCGTCTCCGTCTGACGCATGTGTACATTGAAGCATCCTTAAAAAAGCCCTTATAATAAATTCATCTCGGACAGATTGACAAATTAAATTGCAAAAGGGATTGCTGTGGACTGGAGGCCAATGATAGGCTTACAGTATGTTCAATAATATGGAAATAACCAATTAATGCCTTCTAAAGCCACTTTTTGTATTGCCCAATCAAGGTTTTACTTATCTGCCACAATAATGTAATGTCTGAATTATTATATTTATAATATATATATATATTAAATTCATAATTATTTAAATATAACTACAGTATAATTATTAAATCATTTTATATTAAATTATTATTGGAAAGCCTTTCTCAGCAAATATTTATATATGAGAGCAATTGCACTTAATTCAATGGATTAATCGGCATATCATAAACAATTTGAATCGATTGGCAGCCCTATATACAGCTCATTTGGTGTCAGATATTTATGATGAAATTAGATTTAGTGATTGGAGGCGTATTATTGTATTGTAAGTATTTAATTACATTATACAACATAAGCCTAGTTTCCATCCACTTTTCGCACTATTTTGCTATCGACAAAGTGAAAATGCGTAAATTTGTTTTGGCAAAATTTGCCGTTTTCTGCCTGTTTCCATTCAAATGGCCTTTTATTGGTAAAAATGGTGTGCGTGGTGACGTCATGCCTAAAAAAACACTTTGCCGCAAAAAAAATCTGCCCTGAAGCCGTTTCCATATAGATGTGTGTGTTTATTGCTAATTCACCTCCCAGATGTCCCTGTTTTTTTTTCCTCCAAAGTTTTGGTAAAATGGGGAGAGTATTGAGACAATTCATTGAAATTAGACAGCTTACTGTCATTTTAATTTCACAAATAAAAGCAATAAGACGAGGAATTGCAATCAAAAGGGAGCAGTTATCCTTCTGATAGGACTGTAATATTGGTCCTGATGTTGCGCCTATCGCAGGTTGCCACCGGTTCTGACCCGAAAGCGAATCGTCATGGCCCTGTTCAAGCTGGCAACCTGCAAGTAGTGGGGGAACTTTCGGTCTTAGTATAAGGACCATCCATCAACGTGTATGCTGTGTGCACAGCTATTAAAGAAAAATGTATGCAGTGTAACATCAGTGTTTATGATACATTCCTGATATTCAGTAGGCTATTTTGAACAATCATCTAATCTAAAGCATTGCCATCACAACTGCATTATGTCCCGCATATTTCTCCAGCAACTTTTAATGACCAACTGAACTTGATTATCATCTAAAATTAATTTAATGTCATAATGCAATTTACATTTTCTGAAGAAGCTCAGCAAATGCGATCCGAGGTAAAGAGGGTTAGATTTAAAATATTTTAACGTTTTAAAATGCTCAAAATCTCATTTTCTGAAAGTGAACTCATTGGACAAATAGTTCTGATAGTTTATAGTCTTGAAAAAAGTGTAGAACATTCTGAGAATGTCATTCAGACGACTTTTTTCATCTACAGAACAGGGAAAGGCTCATTTAAGTTTGTGTAAAGAAAAGGCATATATAGGTCTAAAAATATGTATTTTTTTTTCGTTTGGTAATTAATTTTTTTAATTTAATGCTTTTTTGTTTGGTAATTTATTTAATTTAATACAGGGAATTTTGCCAGCATTTTTTCAAAAGTAAGCTAAGTGATAATTTTAAAGAATTGGGCTATATGTTAGTGTTTCAAAAAAGCACACTGAAGCATTTCTCCTAGTATTGTGTATTTATTTTTAATTTAAAACATCTTTGTGCACAGAAATGATATGTTTTTTTTGTATTGTGGGCTAATTCCGTGACTACCATCTATTATTTTGAATGGTGTGGAAAAGCAACTTTAATAAATAAACGGATGGCTACCGTGATTAAATTAATCGCAAAGAGTGGCCATTCATTTGTTCTCCGTGCACTTGTCCATGTGCATTATACGAGATATTTGTGTTGGCACTCCTGGAAGTGTCATGTTTGGAGCATCGGTCTGTGCAGGTATGCCGTTAAGATCAATCCATAATCACATACAATAAATTGGCTTTCAAGGATGTATACTGTCATCATGATTAACATAGGCTAACCGTTGGGGCAAATTCTGTCATGTGACACTATATTTTTGCATTAATGCCCATTTTCTTGACAAAAAGTGTTTCCAAACCAGTTTTTCGCGACATTTGATGTATCGACATAGAGTTTATGCTCTAGAGTTAAACTTAAATATATTATGTCGACACTTGTGAAATTTTAGCGATAATTTGCATTTCCATCAGCTTAATTTTGATGCACTAAAACTTGTTCCGCAAAAAATCCTTGGATGGAAACGTAGTTAATGTTTACCATTGGAAGATTTTTTGCAATGCTTTTAAATGCGTAAAATGGACTTGGACAGCCTTATCAGGACAACATTTTGTCTCAAGAGTAATCAGTCACATGACATTAACAGCTCAGGTGATTGTCTCAGAAACAGTTGCATCCATAACTCCAAGATGACAGAATTAAAATCAGGTAATTCCGAGGATTCATGTGCCAGCCGAGCAACTGCTATTGAGATGAATGGGAATGCTAACATGTAGGTAGACCTCCTTGTTGTCACTGTAAAAATCCAAACTCACGTATAAAGCAACGAAAAAGGAGTTTCAACTGTATTTAGCTGCAGTGTGAATGCAGTCTTTGAATTTATTTGAATGAAATACGACAGACCATGTAAGTCCATTTTAGCAACATTAATCAATGTATATTTATTATTAGACAAGAAACACTGACCTTTGTACACAAAGCGGAGTTTAGATATTACCTCACACATTGATAGCAAATCTATAAAATTCAGACCTTTTGAATTAACGAAATCTATGTAGTCAGTAAATATACATAAATTCTCATGTAAGAAAAACCAGAAAACAGCTCTGATATGGGACACAAGGCTGCAACAGATCAGCACTTCTGCAAGCTTTTCAAACAAGTCGAAGAGAAAACGACTAGCTGTTTACAGACACGGAAGTATTGCCCTATGAGACTGTAGCATGAGCAACGCTGCAATGTTTGCATGAAGCAGCTGCTCGCCTGCCAACATCAATCATAAGGAGACACCACAGGGACGCACCGAGCTGATGAACACAGAAGATACTTGTTTGTGGTGAAAGACATTCAGAGCTGCGCTGCAATAAACACACTCTTGCACACATGCGCAGTCTGAGTTGTTACACTAGACAGCCAGTATGTTACTTCACTCTTTAAAGTACTTGTGATGTAAACATTTGAACCTCCCAAAGCACAGAGCTGCAAGAGTCTGCCTTTATGCTTGTGTGTCAGAATGCGAGAGATTGTGTATTTATTTATAAATAAAGCACAGACATAATGATCAATGCGTTGTTGTGAGAGAAAAGACTGCGCCCTAAACTACTTTGCATGCAACGCATTTCAGCACATTTAAACGGTGCAATGCATATGGCCTTATTTGTTTTTGGGGAATATTGGAAACGAAGATATTATTCAGGGAATTGCAATGCTTATTTGTTGATTTCATATTTAGCAATGTTTCCCATAAAGAGCAATATTACTGTTATGAAGAACATTTCCCACAAAGGCTTCAATCCCTTCCGTGTACAACTCTGAGAATTATGGAAATGAGTCGTTGTATATGTTGCATACAAGTATATATAATAAGTGTTTATTATATAAGTGTTTTTTTACATTTTCTGAAATACAAGTGACTTGTTCTTTTCCAGGTTGTCAGAGCGTTGCTATGCAGTTGCTAGGGTATTCTGAGTGGTTACCAGAGTGTTGCTATGGGGTTGCTAGGGTGGTTTAAAGGGCATTGCTAAGGTTTGCTTAGGTTGCCAGAGTGATACTGGGGTGTTCTTAGGGGTTTTTAACATGTCATTTGCAGTTGCTTGGGTGGTTACAAGGCCATTGCTATGTGTACAAGGCCATGCTATGTGGTTGCTAAGGTTTGCTGAGGTTGTCAGGGTGTTGCAATGGTGTTCTGAGTGTTTTTTTTTTTTTTAGCATGGCGGTTGCTAGGGTGTTCTGAGTGATTATCAGAGTGTTGCTAGGGTGGTTTCAATGGCATTGCTAAGGATTGCTGAGGTTGCCAGGGTGTTGCAATAATGTTCTGAGTGATTTTTAGCATGGCGGTTGCTAGGGTGTTTTGAGTGGTTACCAGAGTGTTGCTATGTGGTTGTTCAGGTGGTTTCAAGGCATTGCTATGTGGTTGCTAAGATTTGTTGAGGTTGCCAGGGTGTTGCTATGGTGTTCTGAGTGTTTATTAAAAAGCGTTTGCTAGGGTGTTCTAAGTGGTTAACAGATTGTTACTATGTGGTTGCTAAGGTTTACTAAGTTTGCCAGTGTGTTGCTATGGTGTTCTGCATGGTTTTTAGCATGACGGTAATTACTGTGTTCTGAGTGGTTACCAGAGTGTTGCTATGTGGTTGCTAGGGTGGTTTCAAGGCTGTTGCTATGTGGTTGTTAAGGTTTGCTGAGGTTGCCAGGGTGTTGCTATGGTGTTCTGCATGGTTTTTAGCATGGCAGTTGCTGAGGTGTTCTGAGTGGTTACTAGAGTGTTGTGTTGTGGTTGCTAGGATGATTTCAAGGGTGTTGCAATGTGGTTGCTTAAGTTTGCTGAGGGGTTTTTAGCACATTAATATGTGGTTGCTTTGTTCTGAGTGGTTTTTAGCATGTTTTTTTTGTAAATTAATATGGTATTATGTGTGATTGCCAGGGTGTTGCTATGTGGTTACTATGCAGTTGCTATGGTGTTCTGGGTGTTTTTTATAGCATTGCTAAATATATGTGGATATGGCTCAGGTCCCTTCTTCAATGTAAGTCTTTGGGAATTTTCTCCCACCTTTTGTCACCTGCCACACAAAAAACGTAAGTTTGATCACTTAAAGTAATCTATATCCATAACCTCAACCTTGCTGCAATCTCATGTGTGTGGTCCAAGATAAAAGACATCAAAGCATGCAGCACTAATTTTACAATAATGAAAGCAATATCTTAAAAGCTACAATGTACCGCATAAAAAAGTCAATATGTTTCTTTTTCATGTCACGCAGCAATGCTCATTATGTCACATACTGGAAGAAATTCACAAGCGAGTTAGAACCGTAACAGAGAGTGGCAAGTATTCAGAGATTACAGGGAAAAAAAAGTATGCATACAGTGGCCCCAAAAAGTATGCTGGACACTTAAGTCACACTAAAAAATGTGTCTTTGCATTACATAACAAAATATCAAAGCAAGTGTGATCTGCGCTCAAATGCTGCTGGAGCTTTTCTCAGAATCAACTTTTCTGAGATATTTTTGCTCACTGACTTTTAATTAACTGGTGTGGCAGTGATTTTTAGTCAATGTATGTAGTCTGTTCCCCTCAAGTTCACACAGGTATCCTAGCAGAGTAACTAACACATGTGTTGTTCAGCACATTAACTATCAACATGTTACATGTGTGTTCCACTACACAAAGTGTCACATTACTTCTTGTCTTCATTTTCAGCACTGTCAACTTAGCATGTAAAACCAAACAAGCGTCTTTTTGTGAAATGTTTTAATTAAAAAAGTTTGCTTGTGCCATCTTCCTTTAAAATAAATGACAATTGCTTTGACATTTTATTTAAAGCCCGGTGCACACTGTATAAGTTTGGCCACGATTCTACCGTCTGAGACAAATTTCAGGAATCCTAAAGGATTTCTGTCTTCGTAGGGCAAAATCGGAAATCTTACAACGTTTAGTGTGACATGCGACGGCCGATTAATAGCCTTTGTGATGATCTTTATCCTCTGACGAAATTCTGGCAGTGTCAGAAATTTAGCATTGCATTCGTATACTGTAACTGCTATTACGACGGCCAGAGGAGATAGTCCGCTCCTCTCTCGCTCCCTAATTCACTGTTTTCAGAGAAACCACACTGAGCTCCTTGGAATTAAACCTGCTCCGTGTCTGCACCCTAGCAATATCTGTGCCCAGTTATCACTCTACTGAAGCTCTTTCAATGTTTTTTCTTTTAATTTTATATAAAATTTTTAATAAATAAATAAGCAGAACATACAGAAGAACATCAGGTTTCTGAAAGCACAGAGTGCTTTTGCGACTTTCAGGCCAATTTTGGGTTCTAACCTGTATTACTAAAAGCCTAATTATAGGGATGATAATTTCTGATCTAAAGTACAACCACTGCCATGAGCATGCTAACAGAGCCACACAGGAGGTCCTGAGAAATGTAAGTTAAATTTCCAAATGTTGGGACAGTATAACATTTTTTAATAAAAACAAAAAGGAGTAATTTGTAAATGTGCTATACTGAAAGCATTACAACAACACATCATTTTATGTTTAACCTTTTTTTTTTTTGCGGAAAATATACAATTCAAATCAGATGATTGCAACACGCTCCAAAAAAGTCGCGATGGGAATAAAATTTCATATGTTGTTCCTGACAGGCTCCTCAGCCTTACAGGCTCCATATGGTTAGGATTAGGGCGGGGTTAGGGCATCTGCTGCCTGCCAGGAACAAACTGAGGCCCCTTTGTTCAATGGGCCAAAACCAAAAAAAATTGGATAGTTGAGTGTTTACTACTGTGTAACATCACCATTTCTTCTAACGACACTTATTGAACATTTGGGCACTGAAGACACAAGATTGTTAAGTTTAGCAAGCAGAATTTTCCCCCATTCATCCATTATGCAGGTCTTCTATGCAGCCATGCGCTTGTAATCCGGGCAGTATGTGATTTGCCGTTGTCCTGCTGGGAAATGCAGGGATGTCCCTGGAAAAGACTGCGTCTGGATGGCAGCATATGTTGCGCCAAAATTTGTACATATCTTTCACAGATGTGCAAGTTACCCATGCCATGGGCACTGACACACCCCCATACCACGAAAGACATTGGCTTTTGGACCTGATGCTAATAACAGCTTGGATGGTCCTTTACCTCTTTGGCCCGGAGAACACGACAACTGTTTTTTCCAAAAACTATTTGAAATGTGAACTTGTCGTACCACATAACATGATACCACTGTTCTGCTTTCCATCTCTGATGAGACTGAGCCCAGAGAAGTCTGCGGTGCTTCTGGACAATGTTGATGTATAGCTTCACGTTATTAATGTCCTGACTATACATTGTGATCAGTTGAATGCCACTTTGGTGAATAAAAGTACCAATTTCTTTCCATAAGAGCAAAATCTGTACATTATTCAAATTTTTGGCCGCCAGTGTATCTATAGGGAACACTTATATTGATAAAGAGTAAAGATTGGATACACTGTAAGATTCTTTAGCATCTGCTAAATAAATAAACATAATGTGTAAATGTAGTAAAAATATACTGTCAAAACAGTGAGAAAAAGCAACTTTCTATTCTTTTGTGTTGTATTGCTAAGATGTATTTTATATAGATTTAAGGCAGTAATTATACATTCTACATATTCTTTAATACATATTAAATATATCTTAAATTATACAAAAAAATGTTGGAAAAATAAATAACAAAAATATTCAATAATACATATAGGGTGCATACTGTACAGTATGTTACCATTATATTGTCCAATATATTTTGGACAATATAAATTGTAAATTGTATATATTTGTTCATCCCAACCCTTTCAACTATTCTTCTGCGGCCAGCCTCAGGGCCAATTAGACCTTTTATGTTTATGCATTTATCTGTTCATATGGTACAAAAACAATAGCATTGCCCGACTCTTGAACAGAAGAACATCAGGTTTCTGAAAGCACAGAGTGCTTTTGTGACTTTCAGTCAATTATGGGTTCTAACCTGTATTACTAAAAGCCTAATTATAGGGATGATAATTTCTGATCTAAAGTACAACCACTGCCAAAAAAAGGGCACACAGGAGGTGCAAAATGCCATAGGACAGAAATATAGCAAATTAGATCTCTTTAATATCTCCATTGTTCCTCCAAGACAACAATGACATGACATTGAGAGCAAATGAAGTCTTTTGCTGAAGTCTCCATTCTTGTAGCAACATTATTTTGAGGGAAACTATGGTTACCGTTGTTCTGATCATTTTATTTACATTCAGGTTAAGTTTTCCTCTCCTTCACAGTTTTAATATACAAAAATATTGAAGCAATTTGAGGCAAGACACAACAAATCTCAACATTCGACAGTTACGCCATCTGCAGTTGAGCATGTGCACTAATGTCTCATATTCATCATGCTTTTCAAAACAAAAAAAAGAACTTGAGCCATTATGGCTTTTTAGAAGAGGGGCATACATGTTTCAATATGATAATATTTATTTGTTTGTTTGCTGTGGTAATGCTGATGTCAGGAGAGTATTTTATCATGCAGAAGTGTACTTAGCTACTTAGACGTTGTGTGTAGTTTGAGTGCATTAGTGTGTGTGTGTATGTGTGTGTGTCTGTGTTGAATAGTAAAGGATATTACGTAACCATGAAATCAAAATGGACCCTATTTACATTCTTAAAGGTGCTGTTAGTGATTTCCAAGTTCTAATGTACCTGGAGAGAGCTATCTGTTAGCAGTCCCATTCATCTCAATGGCAGTTACTCGGCTGGTATGTGCAATCCCCCTGGAAGTAAGCGATCTGTTGCAATCTTTGCTTATGGGCCACAGTAAAACAATGTCATGACAAAGCTGATTGACCACAAGGACACGCACAGTCCCAAACACTTCACTAGCTACTATCATGAGAAATGTAATTTAATTGTGCACTTACATCTACAACCCCAATTCCCAAATTTTGGGACAGTATAAACAATATTAATAAAAACAAAAAGGAGTAATTTGTAAATTCTATTCACCATGTGCTATATTGAAAGCACTACAACAACACATTATTTGATGTCAATAATTCACCTTGTGAATTTATTTATTTTTTGCGGAAAATATACAATTAAAATCAGATGATTGCAACATGCTCCAAAAAAGTCGTGATGGGAGAAAAATGTATGTCCTCCTCAGCCATACAGGCTCCATATGGTTAGGATTAGGGTGGGGGTGGGGTTAGGGCATCTGCTGCCTGCCAGGAATAAACTGAGGCCCCTTTGTACAATGGACCAAAACCAAAAAAGTTGGGACAGTCGAGTGTTCACCACTGTGTAACATCACCATTTCTTCTAACAACACTTATTGAACATTTGGGCACTGAAGACACAAGATTGTTAAGTTTAGCAAGCAGAATTTTCCCCCATTCATCCATTATGCAGGTCTTCTATGCAGCTATGCACTTGTAATCCGGGCAGTATGTGATTTGCCGTTGTCCTGCTGGGAAATGCAGGGATGTCCCTGGAAAAGACAGCATATGTTGCACCAATATTTGTACATATCTTTCACAAATGTGCAAGTTACCCATGCCATGGGCACTGACACACCCCCATTCCATGACAGACACTGGCTTTTGGACCTGATGCTAATAACAGCTTGGATGGACGCTTTTCCTCTTTGGCCCGGAAAACACGACAACTGTTTTTTCCAAAAACTATTTGAAATGTGAACTTGTCGTACCACATAACACGATACCACTGTTCTACTTTCCATCTTTGATGAGACCGAGCCCAGAGAAGTCTGCGGTGCTTCTGGACAGTGTTGATGTATAGCTTCTCCTTTTTTGTCTTACAAAGTTTTACTGAAGTATTACCGAGCCCATGTCATGATATCCATTACAGATGATTGACGGTTTTTAAGACAGTGACATCTGAGAGATCAAAGATCACGTGCATTCAGAAGTGGTTTTCCAGTAGGATAATGCAAAATCACATACTGCCTGGATTACAAGTGCATAGCTGCGTAAACAGAGAGTGCGGGTGCTAGATTGACCTGCCTGCAGTCCTGACTCATCTCCAATTGAGAATGTGTGGCGTACTATGAAGTAGGGCTGTCAACTGGGCAGATAAACTAAGTTCGAATTTTTTACCTGAAATATTTTCAAAATTCGAATAATATTTGAATTTTAAAATCAGCTGATTTTGTTTTTAATTGACGTTGTTTCCTTAGTCCACAAGAGGGCGCATTAAATACATAAACCATACAGCACCATTATATTACTGCAAATAACATTCCTGGCTGTTAAAAAAAGAGCATTCCATTTTCAACTAATGTGCATAAAATAAATAAATACAAAGTTTTAGCCGGTCCATATTTTCAAATGTTAAGTCAATAGACAGTTCACATGGTGTTACACTTACTGATGCCACAGTATACTACCCCAACTCAAACTTCATAATAACAGCAAAATACCATATTTTTTTATTCATTACAGTGTATGTAGAGTAGCAATATTCCCAGATAGCACTGGTATTCAGATGAACTCGATGGTGGAGCGGCTCAGACTATGAGCCCAGGCCAGAGGCTGTTCAAACAGACGAAACACAACAGACTGGAACCAAACGCGAGGATCTCGAGACACACATTTCCAAGTTGAACTCCTTTCCTGACAAAGTGTTTAAACAACTCATTGCTTAATCTGAGAAATGCTTATTAAGAGAGCAAGATGCAACTGTCAAGTATCTCCACCAACTGTACGGTGCTGTTCACACCGAACGCTTTTGCAACCATCCATTTATTTTTCTATGTAAACGCGCTAGACGAACGTCTTTTTTTTTTTTTTGCTTTGCATTTGTTTATTCAGCTTCTCATGCAGGTGCGCTGTTTTTTAGATGCTGTGTCTAATTACAAAGAAATTTAAAAAGCATATTGAAACACCTGCTTTCTGTTAAACTTATTTTTTGTGCTATCTAGCGTTTTTTAGCACAAGAATGTGATTGATCTGAAGTCATCGTCAGTTCTTAACACAAATCCAAAATTCGAATACACAGTTTTAACATTCGAATGTGCATTTTTTTATTATATTTGACGGATATTCGAAATTGTAATTTTAATATGACAGCCGTACTATGAAGCGCAAAATACGGCAACAAAGGCCCCGTACAAATGCTCAGCTGAAGACCTGCATGATGAATGAATGAGAGGAAAATTCTGCATGCTAAACTTAACAAACCAGCAACATTTACATGCTTGTTTAAGTGTGATCAAAATGCATGGTAGCTCAACTGATAGAGCGCTGCAGTTGCGATGCAAAGGACCAGGGTACGAGTCCTGAAGAGCATGCGAGTCGACATGTGAGCCGAAAGAATCATAGAAGCACCACAAAATTATGTGATTGCTTCAGCAATTGTGTTTTTCATGTCTCAATTGCTTTTCTGACACTATCAGTTAGGTTTAGGTTTAGGTTTAAGATTTAGGGTAGGGAGATTGGTTTTGTTGATTTAAAACTCGAGAGAGCGTTAACCTTAAAAACCTCATCTGTTTGGGACAAGGGCGTAGATTTGGCTTGAACATTGGGGGGATTATTGTGTGAAGAATTTACATGTTTCCATTGATCATTGTGTAAATACTGGGGGGGGGGGGTTGGGGGGGGTTGTACTTGATGTTTTGATACATTTACCTCCCCCCATCCCCCCTGGAATCTACACCCCTGGTTTGGGAGAACATTTAATTTGCTTTTAGTGCCTTGCAGTGGACATTTCACCCTGGAACTGCTACAATATGTAATAAACCATGTAATATAATTTTGCAAAAATATCGTCACAGTCACGTAATGTTCATGAGATTAGGATGTGAGGGTTGAACAATCTGCATTTTTATTGTTACTGTATGGCTTAGCATAACCAAAGTCTTTCTAGCAAGTCAGTCCACTGTCGGCCATCTTTGGAACGCTCTCGGGAGGCTATTTCCAGTCAAGCCAGTGCAGCTCCTATCTACTTGAATGGTGAAAGACAGATGGTCAAGATTATGATCAAAGAACATAATTCAAATCAGCAATAAAATCTGACAATACTGGAATTATAAATTGTGATTCTTTACCTCATTTTATGCTAAAAAACACAAATTTCCCTGCTTGTATATCTAATGCACATGCACGTTAGCGAGTTGATTGACAGGTGATGTCTGTATCAAAAAGAGGATTGGCTCTTTTAACTGTAAGGCAGGACTTCCTTTCTACATCCGTTGACTGTTGGGCGCTCAGAGCACCTTGGTTGAACGTTCCAATTTCTCCCATTCATTTTAACAGAAGTGGCCTATCTCAGCTAAATAATTTCTGGCATAACACCGCTCTCTGATGAAAAGCATGTATCTCCAAAAAATAAATTTTCAAGAGCATCAAAAAACTCTTTTTCTCATAAACAATCTTAAAAAATGAATCGAAAATAACATAATGGTCACCTTTAGCACCATAAATACAATTCTATCACTACACATCTGTAAGTAAACTGTTCAATATTTTAATTGGACTTTTACATTGGATTTTTGTAAGCGACCATTGAAAATACATGGTTTTCTTATCATGGGTTCCAATGGCGCATGTTCAGTTACAGACTCAAGTCTAACTGTTCGCAACATAATGGCGGGACATACGCGGTTTTTAATGGACACTTCTCAAGGCCAGTGGAGATACTTGTTAAACAGATAGTGTGATTAAACATCTTTTCATTGGTCATTTCAATGCACAATTCAAACAGTAGGAAGAGGTCATTCGGTGCATTCCGTCTATAGTAAAAAGTCAAAATTGCCAAAAGTGGAGATACTTGTTTTTCATTGGACAGAGACGATAACTGAAGTACCATGGTGTTTTTGTATATATACCATGCTAATATTATGGTATTCTTCAAAATAGGGCTGAACGATTAAATTTGCGTAATTTCACATACCTTTATGTTTGGCCGCTACAATTTACTATACACATTTAAAATAACACCCATAACCCTATAAAACCCAGAGTGGGGTTTTGTTGACAAGAGAGCATTTCACTGCATTAAAGGCTGTTGGCAACTCAAGTACAAACAACAGAAACATCCGTTCCTTCATTTTTCAAAATAAAAGCTTCTGCTGCGTTAGGTTTCACAAATTGGATTTTTTTTTTTTTACAAAGCAGACAGATGCAATGTATTTGTGATAATTTTTTTATTTATTTTTTTTAAACAATCGCAATTTGACTTTTTGTCCAAATCATTCAGCCCTACTTCAAATGACCTTGGAGTGCCATGTAAATACCAGGGTATTACAATCTGACGCCATCATGCCAAACAGTAATTATTTTATAAGGATATGCAAAATTATTTATTTTTTAATTTTTTTAATTTTCTTCCCTTTTCTCTCCAATTTGGAATTCCCAATGTGCTCTAAGTTCTCGTGGTGGTGTAGTGACTCGCCTCAATCCGGGTGGCAGAGGACGAATCTCAGTTGCCTCTGCGCCTGAGACAGTCAATCCACGCATCTTATCACGTGGCCCGTTGAGCGTGTTAGAATAGCATGAGTCTCCACACACACTAGGTCTCCGTGGCATCCATGCACAACTCACCACGCGCCCCACCGAGAGCGAGAACCACATTATAGCGACCACGAGGAGGTTACCCCATGTGACTCTACCCTCCCTAGCAACCGGGCCAATTTGGTTGCTTAGGAGACCTGACTGAAGTCACTCAGCATGCCCTGGATTCGAGCTTGTGACTCCAGGTGTGGTGGTCAGCGTCTTTACTTGCTGAGCTACCCAGGCCCCCATTTATTTGTGTTGTTGAAATTTTATGTGCGTACACATTAATATTTAGTGTTCCTCATGCACTTATTTTTCCACAGAAAGTCTAATTTATGTGTAAATTTCTCTTTTAATTTAAACCTTGTTAAGCTGAGATCATACTCATTTGACATCTTGATAGACAGTCTATCTGAGATAGCTTTGTTTGATAAGTCTCTATCTTTCTTTTGAAGGAGGAAGCGAGGGCCGGGTAAAATGTCCAACATAAATACTTTATTGCACACACAAAGACCTGCTTTTCAGCATAACATTAAATGTGCACACGATCACTGCTGCGTGCATCTCTCTCTCTCCCTCCGGTGGTCTGGATTGCCCTTTTTATCCCTCTCCACTCTCACGGCAAATACAAAACTGCTGATAGAGGTGATTTCCCACAGGTGTCAATCCTTACCGTTCTGTCTCTCCTGGCATCGCTCTCTGCAAACATCGCTTGGCCACGCCCCCATCACCACACTCTGTATTTTTCATTTGAATAACATCACAACTCATCTTAGTTTTTATCATTTACAATAAATAAATAAAAATAAATCCTTTTAGTTTTGTCATCGTGGACCGGTATTTAAAGCTTCCTGAAATGAGACAGTAAAACCTGAGCAAAATATTCAAAGTACTGTTAAAGGAAAATGAAAATTCTGATTATTTACTCACCCCTAAACTGTCCCAAATCTGTATGCAGAACGACATGAGGGTGACAGAATTTTTGTTTTTGTGTGATTTATTCCTTCTATTCTTTTAATTGAATCTAATTTCAAGGGCTAAATGGTTAGTGTTCCACACACCAGGTGCAGGAACCAGATGGTGAGGTGAAAACCTGAACCAGTGGCTTTTGGCTCTGGATGCGGTATAGAGGAACCAGAGGAAGATGAAGTGAACTTTGATGTCTCATTCAGCGCTTCGTTTGATGTCACTCCGTTATCCTGGATGAAAGATGGATACGGTGGTAAGAAATTCTGAAAACAGACAACTGTCTTTTGAAGAAGAACTGTGTGATCCTCATAATCTTAATGGAGTTATATTTTCACTTGTTCGCAAGTAAACGGAACAGACAGGCTAAAACATTTGTGCTGGAGAAGACAGGTCTCATTACTGTTAAAAGAAGTGTTCCTTTGTCTTTGGTGAAATATGTGTTAATAATGACAAAATGTTTAGACAGCAAGAACAATACTAGAAAGGTAAAGAGCAACAAATATGCCAACACTGAAACAAAAAAGTGGCCAAAGTTTTTTGATTGTTCAGCCAAATGTGAATTATCAAACTATAGACTATGAGTGTACTGTGGAAGTCAAATCTGCCAAAACTCAGTTTCGACAAAACATGTAGTTGCAGCATTTTGTATTTGCAGGGCAGAATAGTCCTTTAAAATGTGTTTAATGTGAAATTTAACTTGTGGATTCTGATGCATTTCCGAGTGAAACGGGATACATAACAAGGGAAAATGTTCATTGAGACTTGTACAGTATTTATATTTTAACCTCCTGAGACCCAAGTGCGACTGCTGTGTGCATTTTCCATTTCCCTTTTTGATTTGTAATTGGTAGCCCCTAATAAACATGCAAAAAAATATTTTTTTGAAGAGCAAATAGTTTTCATAAAAACTGATGTCCTCATATGTGGACAGCGGGACTAAGTTGTGAAATTTTAAATAATACCAAGCTATAGAAAGTAAGATGCCAGCTGAAAAGAAAAGTCATTTCGGATGTGCAATATACCTGTTGATGACACATTCGGTCTGAATGGCTCCTTAAAAAAAGCTTTAAAAGAATAAAAAAAAAATGATATAAATAGGAAATGTCTGTTTTGTTCCAAACAAAATCACTTTAACAGACATCACGTCGTAAGTTTCAAACCAAGTAACTTCCCAGAAGGGTTTGAAGGCAGAATCAATCACCTGTGTTGCGTTCTGTTGTGTGTTTTGTTACAAATAAGTCCTCAAGTGCTGCTTTTCCTCAGATGAGCAAACTCAAAAAGTACATGTACTTCTGTGCTTTCATCATTTGATCGTAGAAAAACGAAGTGAACATCACTGTCAGTGATTGGTTGACTCTATTTCCAAACCTTTAAGCATTTGTAAAAAGGAGCTGTTAAAAGTGAAATGCTTTGTAAAAGACTAAAGAGACTTTATTGCAGTGTAAAATGAAAAATGAAGAGCTATTTATGAAAGTTGTATTGATTTCGACGATAAGTGCTTAGTTCGCTAGCGTACAGATATTTTCAGCCTGATTGAGCGGAATGAGGTCGTATTCAGACGTGGTTTTTAAGGTGAATTTTAGATGGTTTTAATGAGTAAATCTCACCTCCCAAACCTAAAACTTTACCCTAAACCTAACCAATAGTGACCTATTAGCAAATGAGAGGTGAACAAATCAGACATCCTTACTTTAAACCAACACCTAACCCTAACCAAAAGTGTTTTAAATTGCCAATTCGAAATGAAAAGCACATTTTCTGAAGCAACCACACCATTTTGTGTCACTTCTATGACACTTTCACACGTCTTTGACGACTTGAACCGTGGTTGATGAATCCAAAGTCAGTTACAAAGAAATTTTTTTATCAGGTGAGCTACCAAGCAAGCTATTCATATTGGAATAAGTGTGTATATGTAGGTTGGTCTGTAATAAAAGTGTTAAAATGTATCGTTTTTCAAATCATGCGTTAAAGAAAAAGTGTTTTGATATCATAACATAGCGGGGGGTGAGTAACAGAGTGAAAAATACATTTTTATATAATCAAAATCAGCAGTTGTACTCGTAATTTGTGTGACAATGAATATAACGCACAGTTGATTTAGCTCCTCAAGTGTTCATTGCACCAGGAAACTATGATGAAACGTAGAAAGCGGTACATAAAAATCAGTTTGCAAAAATGTATATGGAGTAACGTTTATTTTATGAGACCAGGTTGGATTTTTTAGCTCAGTCTGTGATTTCATGGCCATTCTTTGGTGGGTTTTGACTTAATATTGTTTCTCTTTTCCTTACGAGAAGAGATGAGACATGACAATCCAGAGAATTCCAACACTCTTGGCTCCTGCGGGCACATAGTTTTCAGTTTTGGAACAGCGTTAGCCATTCCATTTGGGAATTCTATGGATGGAAAAAATGGTGAACAGTTGGCATGGGTGAAGGATAATACTGTCTGCATATCACAGGATTGGCATTTGCCAGTGGGGATTACGGAGTGTTTGTGTTGAAAGAGAGCTATTTTTTTATGAATTTTTTGAGAAATCTGGAAAAAGCAAAGCCACATAGAAATTCCCTGATGATGATGATGATGGAGTTGTTAAAACCTAGTGTTCTGCCTATATAGGCAACATTTTAAGGCATCATAGGCTGATAGTATAATTTGTTTGGAAAAAAAAACTGTATGAAGTTTGGAAAAAATTCAAAATAAATGGTTTCACAAGTACTGTAGAATCAAACTTTTTAACCCCACTGTTATATTACAAATAAAGAATGCAAAATATTGGTGCATTTGCCTCTCACAAATTTAGCCTTGGTTATACAGTATTTCTAATAAAGTGATATAAAATTACTCATACCAATTTGGTATTCCCACCAAACCCAATGGTGAATTCAAGTTTGTTTTTCTTCTTTCATGCAACCCATGTAGTGCTGAGGGTGCAGTCTAAGACAGTGTAAAAGAGAGAATGGGACAGACCTTGTTTTCGTGCTGACTCTAAAATTGAAATAAGACAAATGAGTCAAGGAGGGTGGAAAAGATTGTAATTTATTTTCTTGGGTTTTCTTTCCACTTTCATTGGATGGCAGATCCAATTAATCCCCAGGGAGTTGGGACGAGAGGAGTTGCAGTCGACACAAAGACGATGCTTGTTTTACCTCAGATCAGGGGAAACTGAAACATTAGTCTCCAGAGTACTCCTCCTCACTGTCTCTGCGAAAGCGCCTCTCTTGTGTTCTTCTGTTGTGCTGGTTTCATCCTCAATGACAGAATGTGCCAAGACAGGACGAATGCTTTTAAACGGCACTGAAAAATGACTTTGCACGGCAGGTGTTTGCTGTTTGTTTTCAATTCCCATTAGTCACTTCAGGTACGCCTCCTCCCTCTAGTCATTGTAGAAATATGCTTGTGATCAATGAGTTAGTCTGAAATGTGGTAAACTGGGGTAAAAATATCTTTTGCTTAGAGATTTAAAATGGAAAGTAATCAGATTGTGGTCATTGTTTTTTGGAATTAATTGAACTGTTTAAATGTAAAACCAAGTAAATACTGGTACTCTGCGGTGCTATCACAACATGGTTTGTTTAAATAGCCCAACCAGCACGACACAGCAGGGCCGTGCACAGACATTTTGGGGGCAGGTGCTCAAGCGAAAAAAAGGGCACCCCTCTCATAATTATTTATAAAAAATAAAGTTACATACAGTAGCACATCTTTTACTTACATATTTTTTATATTCATTATACAGATACACTCATGCAAATGTTTAATACTCAACAGATTTCTACAAAATTATCAATTCACACAGAGACGATGGTCTTTCACTATTATCACTGTTTCCCATAGGATTTTGTGAGACTGTGGTGGGTGGACCTCAGACTCTCTAGGGTGGTCCGGGGGGCATGCTCCCCTGTAAGAAAAGTTTGTACATTTTAAAGTTAAATGCATCAATCTGGTGCTCTTTGAGAGCAAAATTAAGAGGCTAGATCTATGAAGAACTTTGCTCTGGTAAACAATTCTGTGCTGTAGTAGTAATTTAATCATAAACACATTGGCTGTATAGATATGAATGGTGATGACACGACAAAAAAGTCACACCCACAAAGCATGGTAAATGAGACGAAGTTTAACGCAGTTCACAAATGGTCAAAACACAAAATCGACTAGAGCATACATTTGAGCCATCAAAGAAATGAAGCAAAAGTGGTTACCTGTGTTGAACTTGCTCCTTAGATGCGACTGGGAGTGAGACAGTGGCGGCTGGTCCATAGGGGGCGCTGGGGCACCGCCCCACCTGGTGGAAAGTGTTTTTTTTTTTTTTTTTAAACAAACATTTTTAAATAAATTTTTTAAAACGTATTTTAAATATGTGTGTGTTTAAAATGCATAATAACGTGTAATATATAAAATATAAATCATTATGTGGTGGAAAATTAGCTTCCTTTTCATCCCTTCTCTCATCAAGAATCCCGACCACCACCAACTGCACATGCTTGGGGCGCTTTTTCCAGCGCCCCTCGGTGAGCAGTGCCAACTGAGATATTCACATGTGCAAAATACATTTAGCCAATCAGTGGCCTTGATATTATGGCCTGAGGGGTGCTGAGAGAAGCGCCCCAAGCATGCACAGTCGGGACTCTTGACATAGTCACGTTCCCTCTCACCATCGTCTCATTGGACGACTGACAGTCTCTGCCAATAGATTGTAATACTATAGCAATTAACGCGGACACAGGAGCAGGATCTCAGCTGCCTAGTCTGCCCCCAAATTCAATAAGATCTCTTCAGCAAAATCCATTTGAGACGAGAACTTTGGTGGAGAAACTACGGAAAAAGAGCTTGGCCCAGATCAACCTGACATCAACATCAAACAACAGGCTAGCAAAAAGAGCAAAACGTACACACGATGCTTCTCCCGTACTTGGTACAGCAGACAGGCTTGGCTAGCTGGATATAGTCATGCAAATGCCTTATTTTGCTTTCCATGTCTACTTTTTAAAATTACAGGGACAGATGGAACATGGACTGTTTTAGGATTAAGGGACCTAAAATATTTATCAGAGAGGATGAAGAAACATGTGTCTACAAGAGCACATATGGACAATAGTGTCAAGCTAGCAATCCTTGGCAGAGTCAACATAGCTATGCAACTGGACATACCACATTGCGCATGCTTTAGTGGTCTATAAAATAAATAACCATTCAAAATCAACAAATCTTTGTACAAAATTGAAAAAGGCTGTTCTGTGAATAAATAAAATAATAAACCAACCAATCTACCCTTCAAACTACAAAGTAGGCCTATGTTCAGTTGCAACAATTAGGCGTTTTGTATACTGAGGGGAAGAGAGAAGGATCATTCTCCTGCTTTTAAAATTAAAATTAGATGAATGGTTTAACTTTCAAATCTGAGCTTGTAAAGGCCCTGGACTGTTGTATTGAAATGACAATCAGTTGGCTTGCCTACAATTACCAGTAAATTTTGTGTCACAGGAGTAAGAATCGATAATTTACTAGGCTATATCTTAAAACTTTTGCAAATCAGTATGAGCATGTAAACAGTGGACGAATCGTACATATATTTGCACATTTTCTTGTGATGGGTGACAGGTCGGCTTATGTTTTTGATATCCAAATATGATTGACTATTAACCATGTAATGCATATTTATTTGTTTCAGTTACCTGACAAAGGAACTAGCCTACCGGAGTTCACTCGTGTTTCATTGACGATGGCATCACAACGCTATTTTACGCCAAAGCCAGGCTAGCTTGCTTGTTGTTATACTTAATAGAGGACTGCTGCCTAAGTTAGTCTGGCTGTATTGAGATGTTTTCATAGTGGTTTAATTTCACAACAGTGACAAACATTGCAGAAGCTTAGGGCAAACACTATCGTTACCTGGCTGTCACCAATGAAGGCAGGTCAGAGAGGCATGGATGCTGCTCCGCAGGGTGCTCGATTTGCGTGCGTTAACTGTGGTGGCTGTGACAAGGGAAGTTGAAGACGGAGGGACCACCTGGGGTTTTTCTGTGCATGCAACACAGCAACATTGACTCAACCAATGATGTGAGTTTGGGGTAGGACCATCTGTTCTTTGACCAGTGGAAGATGTGGTAGTAATTGGGAATCCTGTTTGAAAACTAACTAATATAATTTTGGCAATTCTGTTTGGTGATGCTGGTGAAACAGGAATTACACACACTTCACCCAAAATGGAAAATTCTGTCATCATTTACTCACGCTCATCCAAATTTGTTCCAAGACTTCGTGGAACACAAAATGAGATGTAAGGTAGAATGTTGGCCTCAGTCATCATTGAGTGCTATTTTATGGATAAAAAATGCAATTAACCATGGATGGAGACTGAGGCTAACATTTTGCCTAACATCTCCTTTTGTGTTTGATTAATAAAATAAATTTGTATGGGATCTGTCCTTCTGTCCTTCCTTCCTTTGTTCTCTCCTTTCCTTTCTCCCTTCCATCATTCCATCCTTCTTTTCTAGGTCCATTCTTTCTTCGTTCATTCGTTCTTTCTTTCTTCCATCCATTTTTCCTCCCTTCCCTTTCGTACTTCCCTCCCTCCTCCTTTCCTTTCTTCCTTCCTTTCTTCTTTCCTTCCTTCCTTCCTAGTAGCATGCAGGGCTGATAATGCTTTTCAAGTACTCTAAAGCTGAGATGTTCTGAAGTCCAATATGAATAGAGCATCAGTTGATTTCTCTGAGCCCTTCGAAATGTGAATTACCTCTTGTTTCATTCTGACAGTGATTGTGTGACCTGGAAAAGGCTTAAATCGCTCGCAGTTTGAAAAGCCTGATGACCTTAAGAATGCACCTTGTATAGAATTTTCAAAGTTCACCTGAGGGAAAGGGCAAGTGTCTCAGGGATTTCTAGTGCTGCCGAGGTTCAGTATATTCAACAAGGTCCAGATGCAGTGCAACTGGTTTACAATGAAAGGATGAGCGCTTTCCATGCTAAACGCCACCTCCACTTGCTCTGCATGCACATCCCAAGGCCAGCCAATGTAGCCTCTGTCTCTGCAGTAAGCTCTGAACAAAACTCCTGCTGTTCAGAGAAAGCATGCTGCTGAATATTGATTATTCAGCAGCTCGAATCAATGGGGCAGAAATGGATGTGATGGTGGCCACTGGAGAGCCAGGAAAACATAACTTCCAATAATCTAATTACATACACAGCATATAGTCTGACCCTGGGTCCAGACTAACATATAAGAGTGGTGGCAATGGAGCCAAGAAGTTCTACAGATGGTTGCTTTGGTGGAGGGCATTAAAATAGGTGGATGTTCTTCACTGGTTTTAGTTCAGGATCCAGATATCACATTGGACAAGTGGTGATCCAACACAATACAACAGCTGTTTATTGCACAAAAGTTACAAAAGTTATGACTTAGGTTAACCTAGCATTTTGACAATATTGGAAATGCATAAACAACAGAAGATGTGATAAAGAAGATTTACTGTGGAACAAACACTGGGCCAAATATTATGTTTGTTTTAGCCATATTACCAAGTGACAAATGAATGTGCAGCAAAATAGCATACTTTTTTAGCATACGTGTTTGATTGGACACATGGCCTTTAACGTCAACAACTAAAGATAAGGAAAGCATTTTCTCTTCTTTTTAAAAGTTGATAAGTCTGTTTATTTTGCTATCCTAATTATATGAGTAATTTACAGCCAGTTGGTTAGTTATACAGTGTTTTTCTCATCAATGGAAATATTATTCAGAAATATTTGACTGCTGAATGCCGCAGTGGCACAGTCAAAACTGTTCTATATTCATCCGGTTTAAGCCAGGTTTCAGTCAAACAGAGTGCATCCAAATTATGATCTGTAATAATTTCATTTACAATTAGTGCTTTGGTAGAAAGAGATCTAATGTTTAGGAGCCCTACCTTTATATGATGTTTATCTTCAGTTGTTTTTTTTTTTCATGTTTGAAAAAATCGCACTATCCACTTGGTCCGCTTGCAGTCATGTAGTACAGATACATTTGTTATGCTGTTTTGGAGTGTTTGTCCTTTGGTGTTTCTTATATGCAATAAAAAAAAATTGCTATGCATAATCAATGACAGTTGAGCCATTTTGTAGTTGCACCAATGCAACCTCAAGGAAAATTAATTGCACCAACTAAAATAATGTTTGCATAATGTGACAGTGGAGCCCTGCTCACTTCACGACTACATCACTAATAGCATAAAATATTAACAAACAAACACTTTTCCCTAATGTTTTTTGTCACAGACTTCAATTGGCAGTGCTATGCTTCACTAACCTCAGCCAGGCTAGCACATCTCGCTTTTTTTTTGTGCATCTCTGGATTATAGTTGGAATTGGTAGGGTCTCTGGGTAAACGCACACCTCTCAGCAGGTCCCAGCGAATCCCTTTGAAGCTGTTGGTGTATGATCCTGGCAGCACTACACAAAGGCACCAGACAGGAGTTTATGCTAAACATATTTCCAGCATGAAATCACTTTGTAGTAGTTGCTTCTGCTTCCCCTGACTCACGTTTTGAGCATGTGCTTTCGAAAGCAAATGAAAATTAAATGTAGGTGATACAGTAAGTTGGTATCCACATGGTATTTAAAAAAAAAAATGAAACCTGATATCACAGAAAATATTTCCATCGGCTGAAATTGAAATCACTAATGCCCACAGATTAAAAATTGGTATGTTAATGCGACTGTAACAGATTCACACAATGGGCAAGGAGGAGGCGGGATCCGGCTGAGCAGTTAACATAAACTTTTAATAAACAAATGAACAAAACACATCATAAAACTGCTATCCATCATAACACAAAACACACAAACACAAGACTGCTGCGTGTGTCTCTCTTGCGTCCCCGGCTCCTCTTTATCCCTCTCCCAGCTGATTGGTCTGATTCAGCACCGGGCATCCATTGTTACGGCCCGGCCATGCCCTCCTCCTTGTCACATACCCACAACGCCCGTTTCAGACCAGGGAAACCTCCGGCCTGACTTACTCCCCCAATCCCTTCCTGGAGGGGAGGTGTTGCCCTTTCTGCCGTCCTACAACCGGCCGGTCTTCCCCTCTTCCTGGGAATCTGAGTAGGACGAGGGGAGCAAGATTTTCCCTGAGTTCACTTAAAGAATGCACTTGTTACTCCATTAAATAAACAAGCTTTGTAAGTACAGAATGCAATTTAACACATTTAACACAAGAAGGAACAATATAGCCACCGTGTGTACATGGCCTATATGTGCTGTAGTCATAATTATGAAACTGTCTTGTAGAGTAGGCTTTTAGGAGAGCTTGGATCCTTGAAAGTGTGAAATAATATATTTATCTTAAATGATATAGAGTGGACACGCTTCCATACGCCACGGGTATTTTCAGTAAAATGTGTCACCACAGTGTAAATGTAAGGAATTAGTCAGGCTGATGGAGAAGGTTAATGAGTTAGAGACACACATCCAAACACTAGTGGAGGCCAGTGAGAAAGAAAAGCCGGTAGATTTCGGATGCGGATAGAACAGTGAACAACACTCACACTTTGGTTCTGGCTCTAGAGCCCCTGCATCAGGGCATTTGATTGACGTCTTGCCGGCATACTCGCTCAGCAAAGTGACATCACTCTCCCATTCCTGTTAAGGTTTCCAATCGATTCTCCCCACTTAGTGATGCACCCAATGAGAATCATGTTGAAAGAGCCTTAATAATTGGTGATTCTATTGTAAGGAACGTAGAAATAGAGACTCCAGCCACTATTGTTAAATGTATTTTGGAGGCTCGGGCATCTGACATCAGATCAAATTTACAAGTGCTGGTTAATGCTAAACGTAGATTTTCTAAAATTGTTATTAATGTCGGCACTAACGATGTCTGGCTTCGCCAGTCGGAGATCACTAAAGATAATGTTAAAGAGATGTATGAACTTGCAAAAACGATGTCAGACACTATAATATGCTCTGGCCCCCTCCCTGCTTGTCAGTGTGATGAGGTTTATAGTAGATTCATGTCACTGAATGGCTGGATGTTTGAGTGGTGTCTGGAGAATAGTATAGGATTTATAGGCAATTGGATGATTTTTTGGGGAAGACCTGACCTGCTAAAGAGAGACGGACTCCATTCCTCCAGGAAAGGTGCCACTCTCCTCTCTAGTAATTTGGCTCATATTCTTAATAGTGATAGTATTTGACTAACTGGGGCCCAGGTCAGGAAGCAGACAAACTGGTTAATCCGAACGTCTGCTAGCTGCCTTAAGACATCACACAGGTCACATAAACCACAACACATAGATACTGTATCACCTAGATATCACATTGAGACTGTGTCTGTTCCCCAAACTACCAAACACAAACCCCTCACTGAATAATTTAGAAAAAATTTGATTAAGGTCAAATTTGAAAATAAAAAAAAACAAAAAAATTGAAGATAAAGATCATATAAAGGTAGGGCTCCTAAATATTAGACCTCTTTCTACCAAAGCACTAATTGTAAATGAAATTATTACAGATCATAGTTTGGATGCACTCTGTTTGACTGAAACCTTGCTTAAACCGGATGAATATATTAGTTTAAATGAATCTACTCCCCCAGGTTATTGTTATAAACATAAGCCTCGTCTGAAGGGTCGAGGAGGAGGTGTTTCTACAATTTTACAGTGACGTTTTTGGTGTTACTCAGAGGACAGGATATACGTTTAAGTCTTTTGAACTAATAATGCTTAGTGGCACCATCAGATATAAATAAAAAATCTCTGTTGTCTTTTGCCCTTGCTACAGTATATAGATCACCTGGGCCGTACTCTGATTTCCTTGGTGAATTTGCAAATTTTCTATCAGATCTAGTAGTTAATGTAGATAGAGATTTAATTGTTGGTGTCTTCCACATTCACATAGATAATGAAAATGACACACTGGGATTAGCATTTATCGATATTCTCAACTCTCTTGGAGTCAGACAAAATGTGATAGGACCAACTCATCGCCATAATCATATGCTAGATTTAATTCTGTCATATGGAGTTGATGTTGATACTATAGAAATTCCACCGCAGAGTGATGACATCTCAGATCATTACCTCGTCTCTTGTTTTCTGCGATCAGCTAATGTCACTCAATATATACCATGCTATCGTTCAGGTAGAACTATTCTTCTGACCACTAAAGATAGCTTCACTATTAATCTTCCAGAAATGTCTCACTCAGTAAGCCAAAAAGTCTAGAAGAACTTGATATAATAGCAGAAAATATAAATACAGTCTTCTCTAACACTCTCGATAGTGTTGCCCCCTTCGATTAAAGAAATTTATAGAAAAAAGCCCCACACCGTGGTACAATGATCACACTCATGCTCTCAAGAGAGCAGCTCAGAAAATGGAGCGCAAGTGGAAGAATACAAAATAAGAGCAATTTCGCGTTGCATGGACGGATAGTGTCTGTAGCTACAGACAGGCACTAAAAGCTGCCAGGTCAGCATATTTGAGCAAAATCATAGAAAATAACCACAACAATAGTGAAAAAAGTGTTTATTCAGTACTGTGGCTAAATTGGTTAGGAATAAAGCATCGACTGAACCAGATATTCCATCGCAGCACAATAGTAATGACTTCATGAATTTCTTTACTGATAAAATTGAAATAATCAGAAATAAAATTGGAACTATGCAATCAACTGTCACAGCACCTCAGAAAACAGCATATCATAATTTTCCTCATGAGCAACTTCAATCCTTCGCTGTCATTGGTCAAGAAGAGCTAACAAAACTTATCAAAAAATCAAAAGTCACAACGCATGTTAGATCCAATACCAACTAAGCTCTTAAAAGAGGTATTCCCTGTAATCTCAGAAACTCTTCTTTATATTATTAACTCCTCGCTGTCCTTAGGACATGTCCCAAGAAACTTTAAAATGGCAGTGATCAAACCACTTATTAAGAAGCCACAGCTTGATCCTGTTGAATTGGCTAATTACAAACCGATTTCAAATCTACCATTCATGTCGAAAATACTAGTAAAGGTAGTGTCCTCCCAACTATGTTCATTTCTACAGAGAAATGAAATATATGAACAATTTCAGTCAGGATTTAGGCCCCATTACAATACAGAGTCTGCACTTATCAGAGTTACAAATGACTTGCTCTTATCATCTGATCACGGCTGCATTTCTCTTCTAGTGCTTTTAGATCTTAGTGCTGCCTTTGACACAATAGATCACGTCATTCTCTTGAATAGGCTGGAGAATTATGTTGGCATTAGTGGACTTGCATTAGTATGGTTTAGGTCCTATTTATCAGATCGCTACCACTTTGTATGTGTAAATTAGTAATTGAGGAATAATTTGAATCTCGATGGATGTACTATTATGTCATCTTCTACAGCGAAGAATTTAGGTGTTATATTTTATACCAATCTGTCCTTTGAAAATCACATTTCCAGTGTTTGTAGAACAGCATTCTTCCACCTCAGAAATATTGCCAAGTTACGACACATGCTTTCTGTTGCTGATGCCGAAAAACTAATTCATGCATTCATGACCTCAAGACTAGATTATTGTAATTCATTACTGGGAGGATGTCCAGCAAGTTCAATAAATAAACTTCAATTGGTTCAAAATGCAGCTACCAGAGTGCTGACTAGAACCAAGAAATATGATCATATTAGCCCCAATTTATCGTCGTTACATTGGCTACCTGTTAAATTTTGTATTTATTTAAAAATTCTGTTAACTACTTACAAAGCTTTGAATGGTCTAACTCCACAGTACTTAAGTGACCTTCTACCATGATATATTCCATCACGTTCACTATGATCGCAAAATTCTGGCTTGTTAATAATTCCAAGAATATCAAAATCCACAAAAGGAGGTAGATCCTTTTCATACTTGGCTCCTAAACTATGGAATAGTCTCCCTAACATTGTTCAGGATGCAGACACACTCACTCAGTTTAAGTCTAGACTAAAGACTCATCTATTTAGCCAGGCATACACCTAATTTATCCATCAACTCACAATTAGGCAGCTTTAGTTATGTCTGCCAGAACCAGAAACATCAATCATGATCTATAACTCTGCTTAAAATTGAATGGCATCTATGCTAATATTATTCTATTTGTTTCCATATCCCAAAGTTACCAGAGCAGGTCAGATCCAGCTCCTTTCCTGCTTGGTATCGGACTCCACTGCTACATGTTGCTGAGTGATGACAAACTACAGCCAGTGCTAGCCAGACATCACTTCACTCTTTTGACTTCAGAGGATGAACTTATGCCAACTCCAACTGTAAGACATCGGATACTTCATATGCCACTGCCTGAACCTTGGATTTAGGATGGACCCCACTGAACCTCACCGAAATGACCTGCCGGTTGAACTGCGATGCACCTCATTGATCTCTGCCTGCATCACCTTTGTCTATTGATGGACTACACTCTTGAAATGGAATAAATAGACTATCATTTAATTGCCAACAAAAGCCTTCATCAGCCAACTAACAAAGGACAATGCATCAATGTGAACTTCTGCAGTTAATCCAGGATGGACTTCAAAGACATTAGTCATTAATCTTAAAGTTCATAAAAAAAACATTTCATTTGTTTTTCTTTTTTACACTGGACCTTAACACTTACTTAATTAAAATTTTTTAAACCATGACCTGCACTGCACATAAATAACTAATACTGACATTATATTCTTGCTGGTTAGCCAGAGGGGAACTGGCCCCCACAGTGAGCCTGGTTTCTCCCAAGGTTATTTTTCTCCATTAACCAACATCTTATGGAGTTTTGTGTTTCTTGCCACAGTCGCCTTCAGCTTGCTCACAGGGGTCCTAAATAAAATAATTATGTAATTTTTATACACAATTTACAATCAGATTTAATCAAACTACACAACGATGACTCTAAGATTTGTATTTTTTTTCCTGTAAAGCTGCTTTGAAATGATGTGTGTTGTCAAAAGCGCTATACAAATAAAAATGACTTGACTTGTTCTATAATGCAAATCTTTTGCATTTAAAACATGCTCACAGGAGCTACAACACTTTTTTTGATTAGCAGCTCTAAATGGGAGGATGAAAGTGTTTAGTGAGATGTTGTGAAGCTTAATTGAACTGTGTCACCTCTTAAAATGCATGCGGTTTGGATTGACAGGTGTGGTAGAGTGAGTGAGCAAGAGTGGAGAGAAAGATAGAGTACTTCATTAAATTTCTCTACTAACTCAGGTGCTTTTCCTTTCTCGTGGTAAAGAGGATGTAGTAAAGCTGTGTTTTCAATCTACATCTATTGGCCAGAAACAAACTTTACTCAAGTATGTACGCAAATGCCAACGTGCGGTCCTGTTCATGTGCTTAATGTGCGTTCTAGAATTACTGTGGCGATAACAAACCTCAGTCCTCAAGGGGGTGATAGAGTTGCCTTCAAAACTGTGTGCCAATAAGCCAGATGTGTTATTATTCAGGTAAGTTGCTATAACTTACTTGTTCAGTAATATTTTCTTGACAGTAGTGGCCTGAAAGAGAAAACTCACCACAGAAATGGACAGTTCACACTAATGTCGGCTTTAGCGCCCCTTGTGGCACTTTCAATGCAACGTGTACTTGTGTTATGTTGTTAATCACTGTTGTTAATGTTGTCTGACACATTTTGTAACGCAACAATGCACACAATCAAGCTTGCAAGGCTAGAGGCGTCCACATTCACATACTTGTGTAGAGTATGTTTCTACCTTTCATGCATTGCAATTTGGGTTGTCAGTCAATTAAAGAATGTATTCAAAGTAGTTAAACAATACGCTGACAAATTAGTCTGAATAACCACAATATCAATATTTGCTGAGAAAAGCCAGACTTTAACATCAACCCAGAAATGTTTTCCATTTAGCTAGTCTCTCTCTCTCTCTCTCTCTCTCTCTCTCTCTCTCTCTCTCTCTCTCTCTCTCTCTGTGTTGTTAACACATGGCGGATGGCCTGAGGGTTTCGTCAGGTTTCTGTAGTGGTTGATAAAGGCTGTGATGAGCTGCAGGCATCCGTTGATTTCACACGCTCAAAGTGCACTCAGATTGCTGCGTTATTCCCACGTCCAGGCAGGATGGCACCACGGAAGGGAGGGATTATGGCCATGTGGGAATCTCAGTGAAATTACAGTTTATTTCCAGGCTGGTGAAAATGGGTTTAGGTTGATCGAGACAATCAACTCACAAAGTTACTTTAATGTTGTTTTGGGTGAATCACATCAAAATGTATGGGTCATATTTTAGACCAAAATCTAATTTCAGAAATAAGAATAACATTTGGCATAATAAAAATGAAGCCTTCTTTGAAGCCTGCAGTGTTACAATATTTTTAAGACAATTGTATAAATTTTCTCCACAAATTCTTACTACCCTTATATATATATACATATATATATATATATATATATATATATATTGGTAATTCTCATTATTCACAATTGTGATTTGATTATCAATCATTAGATTATTACTGTAATACACTAATTTTAATTTATATTATTATTATTTAAATGAACATAAATCAAAGGCAGTACAAGAAATACTACCATAATTTATAAATACTTTACAGTTTAAATAATTTATTTAATTTAATTTATTTCATTTTTTTGCATTATGGTTTGTTAGAATTTGGGGGGAGGAATTGTCCTTAAAATAGACTTTATTTTCTTTTTGCAAAGTATAATTTCTTTTGATTTTGGTGAAATATGACCCAGACACTTTCTTGACAGGTTTTGTCAAATTCATCTTATTATAGTGAGTTCCTCTTTTATCAAAATGCTCAGTTTGTGGTTGCTTAGACATGTAAGTCTTTATGAAATGTTTATTTACAGAATCTCTCTTTTATTTTTTTATTTTTTCCCCCCCCCGAGAATATCTGGATAAGTCGTTAAAAATTTGAGCAAACGGATATGTTTGAATTACTTGTGAAATCTGCCTGTTCATGTCAATTTGATTGAAAATTTCCTTGGTTTAATTTGGCTATATTTCGAATGAGCATTTCCCTAAAAGAAAAGGTGCAGTCACTTAAATTTGATTTTCTTTCGTACTTTGTTGGTCTGCTTGACATGACACACTGTTTTACTCTGTGCAAGGCCTTCAAAAGCTTTATGTTTTATGATTCGACAATTAAATAACATGGAAGTTAAGTAAGAACACTGTTTAAAAGGAAGATTTTTATGTTTTCTGAAGAAAACGGGAAGTTGTGTCTTATCCTTTACTTCAAATGTGAGTCGATTTCATATAGCAACCTGAGCTCTGTGGAAAAGAGGCGGAAAGCCGAGAGCAGAAAGTTAAGAGGCAGAGATTGAGTTATCTGACAAGATCAAAAATGTTGAGAGGTGAAGCTTTAATACTGAGAAACAGGCCAAGAACACCACATGACTATTAAGTGGAAAAGAAAATAAGGGAGAGAAGTATAGATAGAGAAATGTTACAGTGAATTGAGCACATTTTTCCTTTCTATTGGAGTGGGAGAGGCTCCGCTGCCATCAGTGTTTTGATTCTGCTTTATAGTTTTCTATTGTATCTCCACTCAAAGGAATGAATAATACAGAGAACCACATTAATGTAAATGTCCTTTAAATTTAGTCAATATTTCATCGTCATATTCATTCAAGTCAATTTTACTCTGAACTTGCCATAAAATGGCACTTACTTTAAAATGCCATATCATTTTAGTCAACTAAAATAACATATTTTAGTTGACGATGTGTGCAAAAAGACAGAAACATGTATCAACAGACAAACTTTAACCACATATTCAAGATAATTAAATACTTACAATTATTTTAACATGTAGCAAACATATTAAAGATCAATGTTTAATATGTATATTAAACAACATGCAAAAACTGTCCTGAAAACCTTACCTCCTGAAATATTTCGACAGTACAAGGGATATTGCATTACGTGTAGTGTGTTTTTAAGGAAATAGCATATTCACAGCGCAAGTTACACATTACACACGTAACTTAGTTCAGGTTCATCTGTTCACTGGCTTCATTATCTGTGCAATTGTAAGTTGTAATATGACATTTTTGTTGTGGATCTAGCTGATTAATATCATTTATATAGGATGTGTTTGAGTGAAATGAAAATTCTCTCATCATTTAATCACCCCCATGATATCCCAGGTGTGTATGACTTTCTTTCTTCAGAAGAACACATTTAAAGAAAATGAGAGAAATATCTCAGCTCAGTAGGTCCTTAAAATGCAAGTGAATGGTGAATTCTCTTTTGAAGCTCCAAAAATCACTGACAGTCAGCATAAAACTATAAATCATGCTTCTGGTCGGGAGTGGTATGCACGTGTGACGTAATCGCATTGGCATTTGAAACACGTGAGAACTGATGCACGTGAGCCACAGCCAGAAGAGCAGCGCTGTTTAAAAGTGAGTAGGAGGGATGCTCTACAAAGCTTCGTGGGTTTTGGTTTAGTTCTGTATTTGTATCTGTTTCTTTACTCACAATGATGCGTTTGTTTGCTTATCCTGGATGTCTCAACTGAGAGAAAAATATGAGATTACATCTGTAACACGGGGGGGGGGTTGTACTTACTTGTTTTGATTATTGGGGGGGTTACCTCCCCCCATCACCCCTGGAATCCACGCCCCTGATCCGATAAAATCGGACAGTGCTGCACAAAGATAAAAACATTTTGCCAAGGGATATTCAAGATATATTCTTTGAAAACATGTTCATATCTTAATAAATAATGTTTCTTCATGGTGTAGCATCTAACCTTTGGGCACATGTGACATTTACAGTCTTATCTCTTATAATACAGTTTCTCGGACAACTGAACGCAGTAATCACGTCTCTGGATGGTGAAATTCATATGGTAATTGTATGCAGATGGGGATATGCATAGTAAAAACAGGCACCGTACACTCCATATGATTATTTTGGGGAGGAGACGGGATGGGGAATGAATCACGTGCATGTACGCATAATCTTCCGCTAGCTGGGATTTATTAAGGGAACTATGTGCAGGTTCTGGCGTACTTACGGTTTTATGAATCAGATTTATTTTTTGTGCCTACGCAAAATCTGACTTTTGTGCTTACACACACTTTTAGGAAGAAATCTAAGCAGAGTTTTATACATACAAGGCCCATGGTGTATCAAAGTATCATGAGGGTGAGTAAATAATGAGAGATTTTTCATTTTTGGTTGAACTATCCCTTTAATGTCTAATCATATTTATTATCTACATGTATTTTTATTTTATACAGTTGAAGTCAGAAGTTTACCTACACTTAGCCAAATACATTTAAACTCAGTTTTTCACAATTCCTGACATTTAATTGTAGAAAACATGCCCTGTCTTAGGTCAGTTAGGATCACTACTTTATTTTAAGAATATGAAATGTCAGAATAATAGTAGAGAGAATGATTTATTTCAGCTTTTATTTCTTTCATCACATTCCCAGTGGGTCAGAAGTTTACATACACTGTGTTAGTATTTGGTAGCATTGCCTTTAAATTGTTTAACTTGGGTCAAATGTTTTGGGTATCCTTCCACAAGCTTCTCACAATAAGTTGCTGGAATTTTGGCCCATTCCTCCAGACAGAACTGGTGTAACTGAGTCAGATTTGTAGGCCTCCTTGCTCGCACACGCTTTTTCAGTTCTGCCCACAAATGTTCTATCGGATTGAGGTCAGGGCTTTGTGATGGCCACTCCAATACCTTGACTTTGTTGTCCTTAAGCCATTTTGCCACAACTTTGGGGGTATGCTTGGGGTCATTGTCCATTTGGAAGACCCATTTGCGACCGAGCTTTAACTTCCTGGCTGATGTCTTGAGATGTTGCTTCAATATATCCACATAATTTTCCTTCCTCATGATGCCTCTATTTTGTGAAGTGCACCAGTCCCTCTGCAGCAAAGCACCCCCACAACATGATGCTGCCACCCCCATGCTTCACAGTTGGGATGGTTTTCTAAGGCTTGCAAGCCTCACCCTTTTTCCTCCAAACATAACGATGGTCATTATGACCAAAAAGTTAAATTTTTGTTTCATCAGACCAGAGGTTGATTTTTGCCTTTTGCTTAAACCAAGATCTTTGTCCCCATGTGCACTTGCAAACTGTAGTCTGGCTTTTTTATGGCGGTTTTGGAGCAGTGGCTTCTTCCATGCTGAGCAGCCTTTCAGGTTATGTCGATATAGGACTCGTTTTACTGTGGATATAGATACTTGTCTACCTGTTTCCTCCAGCATCCTCACACATCCTTTGATGTAGTTCTGGGATTGATTTGCACTTTTCGCACCAAACTACATTCATCTTTAGGAAACAGAATGCGTCTCCTTCCTGAGCGGTATGATGGCTGCATGATCCCATGGTGTTTATACTTGAGTACTGTTGTTTGTACAGATCAATCTGGTACCTTCCGGCATTTGGAAATTGCTCCCAAGGATGAACCAGACTTGTGGAGGTCCACAATTTTTTTCTGAGGTCAATTTCTTGTGATTTTCCCATGATGTCAAGCAAAGAGGCACTGAGTTTGAAGGTTTGCCTTAAAATACATCCACAGGTACACCTCCAATTGACTCCAATTAGCCTATCAGAAGCTAATTGGCTAATTGCCGAAAGGTTTGACATCATTTTCTGGAATTTTCCAAGCTGTTTAAAGGCACAGTTAGTTTAATGTATGTAAATTTCTGACCCACTGGAATTGTGATATAGTCAGTTAAAAGTGAAACAATCTGTCTGTAAACAATTGTTGGAAAAATTACTCATGTCATGCACAAAGTAGATGTCCTAAACAACTTGCCAAAACTATAGTTTGCTAATATGAAATCTGTGGAGTGGTTAAAAAAATGAGTTTTAATGATTTCAACCTAAGTGTATGTAAACTTCTAACTTCAACTGTATATATATATATATATATATATATATATATATATATATATATATATATATATATATATACAGTATTCTAAATATATATTTAGTATATTTATTGTTAATAATCAGATTATTGTCATCATACATTTTCATCTTGTCCTCATTATTATTAACAAAATCAAAAAACCCTTCGTCAACAAACATTTTCATCAATTAACAAATTAAATTGTTAATTGTTAATCACTGACAAAATTAACACTGGTTTGGAATGACATGAGGATGAATAATTATTGGCTTAATTATTCCTTTTAATCATGTTTCCTGATACAGGTTCATTAAATCAATCATTCTATTCATCGTAACCTGATTTATGTAGAGTTCTTCATGAGACTCTTAAAAAAATAAAAATAAAAAAAAACCTGGTGGCATATGCCATTTTCAAGCATATCTCTAAAAACACATTATTTTGCCCATTTTCTCTCTCTCTCCTTTTTGTGGCCAGAAAACACAGGATGAGTCAGAGAACTGGACAATTATCTCTGTCAGTGTGATGCAGTTAGTATTGATAAGAAATATCCATCTACATTTGACTAGCCATTACCTCTGTGTGTGTGTGTGTGTGTGTGTGTGTGTGTGTGTGTGTGTGTGTGTGTGTGTGTGTTCTACTGTCTTATCCTGGCCTGTCAAGTCCACCTAGTACACATGATGGTGCAATTGGGCCAAATGGAGATGAAAGTGGTGGCAATCACGGCTCATGGCATTAAAGCCATTTCTCTCGGTGAAGAGCTTTATGACGATGGACATCTCAATGGGGCCTGATTGTTTCTTTCAGAGGGTAGAGGTGGGAATCCGAAGGGACTTGGCGATACAATATTTATATCGATATCTGGTTTGGAAGCACTGGGTGATCTGACAGTATATGGGTCATTGACCAATAAGGTTGTCTGAGATGAAAATGTGAAATACACATGTGTCTAGTTCAGAAATGTAATATTTGTGACTATGTGGGTTACATACACTTTTTAAAAAAAGTCAAGTGTTGTTGTGACCATCAAGTAAAAGGTATTAAAATACTTGCACTTTGAATACTTGTGAGTGCATACAATGTAATCATTCATTCAAAAGCAGTTTTGAAACATATTTTTGTTTAACAGAGAGGAAGATTATCAGAATAACAACTTACATTTCTGTCTTTTCCTCACACAAAGCTATTCAATGGCTTCAAATGGCTTGAAATAAAGCAAATAAGTCATTTGGACTACTTTTATGGTGTTCTTTGTCCATTTTGGAGATTGACTGTTGTTCACTTTGAGCAAAGGAATGTTTCAGGTTCAATACAAGTTAAGCTCAATCAACAGCATTTGTGGCATAATGTTGATTAACACAAAAACTAATTTTGACTCGTCCCTCCTTTTCTTTAAAAAAAGAAGAAGCACAAATCAAGGTTACAGTTAAGCACTTACAATGGATTAATTCTTCTGTTAAAACTTGTGTATTATTTGATCTGTAAAGTTGTTTAAATTGCCATTTTACAGTCATTTTAGGTTTAGTTGACATTACATCGTCATGGCAAACTGTAAAATTGGATATAACTTTACACCAAAAAGGTTAGTAAGTGATTTTATCACACAGAAATCATGTTAACATGCTTATTGTTTATGTCTTGTGGCTATACTTTTGAAAAAGTAAGTATTTTAATGTTCAAAAATTGGCCCCATTCACTTCCATTGTAAGTGCCTCACTGTAACCACGATTTTTGCTTTTCAAAAGAAAAGGAGGGGGATGAGTTAAATGGCAATTAAAGGTTAATTTCCCACACCTGTGGCTTTTTAAATTGTAATTAGTGTCTGTGTATAAATAGTCAATGAGTTTGTTAGCTCTCACGTGGATGCACTGAGCAGGCTAGATACTGAGCCATGGGGACCAGAAAAGAACTGTCAAAAGACCTGCGTAACAAGGTAATGGAACTTTATAAAGATGGAAAAGGATATAAAAAGATATCCAAAGCCTTGAAAATGCCAGTCAGTACTGTTCAATCACTTATTAAGAAGTGGAAAATTAGGGGATCTCTTGATACCAAGCCAAGGTCAGGTAGACCAAGAAAGATTTCAGCCACAACTGCCAGAATAATTGTTCAGGATACAAAGAAAAACCCACAGGTAACCTCAGGAGAAACACAGGCTGCTCTGGAAAAAGACAGTGTGGTTGTTTCAAGGAGCACAATATGATGATACTTGAACAAAAATGAGCTGCATGGTCAAGTTGCCAGAAAGAAGCCAATGCCACAAAAAAGGCCGGTTACAATATGCCCGACAACACCTTGACACGCCTCACAGCTTCTGGCACGCTGTAATTTGGAGTGACGAAACCAAAATAGAGCTTTATGGTCACAACCATAAGTGCTATGTTTGGAGAGGGGTCAACAAGGCCTGTAGTGATAAGAATACCATCCCCACTGTGAAGCATGGTGGTGGCTCACTGATGTTTTGGGGGTGTGTGAGCTCTAAAGGCATGGGGAATCTTGTTAAAATTGATGGCAAGAAGAATGCAGCATGTTATCAGAAAATACTGGCAGACAATTTGCATTCTTCTGCACGAAAGCTGTGCATGGGACGCTCTTGGACTTTCCAGCACGACAATGACCCTAAGCACAAGGCCAAGTTGACCCTCCAGTGATTACAGCAGAAAAAGGTGAAGGTTCTGGAGTGGCCATCACAGTCTCCTGACCTTAATATCATCGAGCCACTCTGGGGAGATCTCAAACGTGCGGTTCATGCAAGACGACCAAAGACTTTGCATGACCTGGAGGCATTTTGCCAAGACGAATGGGCAGCTATACCACCTGCAAGAATTTGGGGCCTCATAGACAACTATTACAAAAGACTGCACGCTGTCATTGATGCTAAAGGGGGCAATACACAGTATTAAGAACTAAGGGTATGCAGACTTTTGAACAGGGGTTATTTAATTATTTTTTTTTTGTTGCCATGTTTTATTTTATGATTGTGCCATTCTGTTATAACCTACAGTTGAATATGAATCCCATAAGAAATAAAAGAAATGTGTTTTGCCTGCTCACTCATGTTTTCTTTAAAAATGGTACATATATTACCAATTCTCCAAGGGTATGCAAACTTTTGAGCACAGCTGTATATGGCTTTGGGGTGACATGAGGATGAGAAGTTGTCTTTTTGGGTGTACTATTCCTTTAACTTTGAAAGAAATGTTTGTGTGTTCTGATAAAGATGTATATTGCGTTCCACACTGATTTATGATCAAAGCAATGAACTGGCTCCCTTTAGACTTTAGAGGTGAGAAATTATTCAGCTTTACAAAGAAGCCATAAGAGACATGCATGCATTTAAATAAAAAAAAATAAAAAAATGAAAATATGTGAGACTGAGCCAGTGAAATGCATTGAGAGATCCCTTTATGCACAAGATGGTCTAATGAGTGTTTTGTGCATGCATAAAACCAATTATTTTTTGCTTAGATGATGACTTGAATTACATCATTAAAAGAATATTGATTAGATTTGAAAAACATCCTTGAGGTTGTTTAATTGCTTTTTTTTTTTTTTTTTTTGTACTCTTGATGCAAACACAATTCATATGCCTAAAAAAAAAAACCTTTTCTTGCGAATGCATTTTATAGGCTACATAGTTTTTCAGGGTATTTGGAAAGTATTTGTACATAAAGTGTACGCATACATATGTTTAAGTTTGGATAGACACCAAAAAATGAACATAATGACAGCATCAAGGGTAATCTAAACCCTACAAACTGAAAATGACCATAAAGATGACGATTTAAACAGCTTTACAGCTCAAATAATCCACAAGTTTTAATAGACGAATTAATGTAAGTGCTTTAATAAAATTATAAGCTTCACATTTCTGCCTTCAAACCCTCCAACAATTGGCCCCATTGACTTCCATTGTAAGTGCCTCAATGTAAACTCGATTTTTGCCTTTTGCTTAAACCCAGAATATTCCTTTAAAAACAAATACTGCACTTGGCCACTTTATTTGTCTATCAGATGGTCTCTTCCTTTTTTAGGTGGTTCTTGGCCAGAATGAGACTTTATGCTGTGAAAGTTTGACTGAGCGAGACTAAAGAGTTGTTAACATTTTTTTTACAATTCCTGTGGGTTCCTGGGGTTTATACATATATCTATATCTATCTATCTATCTATCTATCTATCTATCTATCTATCTATCTATATATAAGTTTATTTTCAATAGAAAGGATCAGTGGGGGTTCGAGACTTGGATTTACAATGAATACACTAGATACAGCCCCACCTCCATTTGTCCTCTCAACCACACGTGTGATCATTCTCTGCGCCTGGCGCCGTTCACTTTCGCCAGGTGCTGCGTTTGTAATCTCTCATTTTAGCAGGCCTCTAGAGAGAGCTAAATAAGCAGGTTGCAGTTTTAGCATGCGACTCACACCCCTGTCCCTGATGTATATTCACCATGCCGGTTTTAACCAATCAGTTCCAGTAGGCGAGATAAGCGCAGCTGCGTAAGTGTGTCGAATAAGGTACATCCTCAAATGAATTTGTTATTTGCTGATAACCCCCCTTAGGCTTGTTTCTCGCTCACATCTACTGCAGCAATATGAAAATATAAATTAGTTCTGCACCACTGACATCGTGGCTGCACTTTTTCTCGATGAGTCAACCGTGCTACCTGCTTAGGTACAAAGACTCAAAACAACAGACATGATACCAAAGAATTGATACAAAGGAATGTTGTCCTTTGACGTATTTGTCATCCAATCAGGAGGTAGCGCAAGGTTGCAATAACTAATGCGTGCAGCAAACACGCAGGGTGGACATATTGTCAAGGTCTGTAAATCGCTCAGTTTGGGTTGATTAAGAGTGCATATGGACCGTAACTTCCATGCCACACCATCTGCTCGGGATTGGTGAGGGTTTTTAAAGCTTTATGGGTGCAAAAATCTCCATGTTTATGTGCTGCTGTTGAGTTTAACTAACTCGAGCACCCATACTTTTTTAGATACACTTTTCTACCTTTTCTTTTTTTTTCCTGAAACATATACTCTATATATGTGTTTGTGTTTAAATATTATATATAATATTTAAACTATATATATATATATAGTATATATACACACACAATGGCAGCCAAAAGTTTGGAATATTGAACAGATTTTGCTGTTTCGGAAGGAAATTGGTACTTTAATTCACCAAAGTGGCATTCAACTGATCACAAAGTATAGTCAGGACATTACTGATGTAAAAAACAGCACCATCACTGTTTGAAATAAGTCATTTTTGATCAAATCTAGACAGCAGCCATCACTCCAACACCTTATCCTTGAGTAATCATGCTAAATTGATCATTTGGTTCTAGAAAATCACTTGCCATTATATCAAACACAGCTGAAAGATATTTGGGTCATTAAATGAAGCTTAACATTGTCTTTGTGTTTGTTTTTGAGTTACCACAGTATGCAATAGACTGGCATGTCTTAAGGTCAATATTAGGTCAAAAATGGCAAAAAAGAAACAGCTTTCTCTAGAAACTCTACAAATAATTAATAATTTATAAATAATAATAATTTTAAATAATACATATTATTAAATAAATAATAGTTTCCAAAATTACAGCTTGATTGGAAATGACCGGCAATAAAAATATTCTACTCACAAGTGATATTTCCCTTGATATTTCTTTGTTTTGTCACATATTTCATCTCAAGCATGCTCTTCACTGATACTTTTGTTCACTTGCTACACTAACTTTTGAAAAAACTTTATCATGGGCAAAATGTTTGGTATGCTGAAAATGACAGCAATTGTATTTTTGAACAATTGATAGAAATCATTTTTACACAATAAATACTGAAATGGTTTGTTTATTTTAGATTATCATAGTTTTAAACATGTAATCATTTTTATTTTGTATAATGGATTTTTATATTTAAAGTCTGCGTCTGAGACAAGTCTAAAACAGTAAAACTGTACATAAAAAGCATTTGAAAAGTTCCAAAGATAAATGATAAAGGCCTGTTTTAGTCAGTTTTAGTGACCTTCATATAACAAAAAGAATCAAGGTTGAAATCGGTTAGTTTTATTTAAATGCCCGAAGTTGAACAAACACCAAATTAAAAAAAAAATAAAAAAAAGTAAAATTATACCTGTATATTAAACGTTTTGGTTGTAAAAGATAACATGAGAGTCACAGAATAATTTCCATTGTGGCCCTTGAGATTATAATAGCTGCTTTAACAGTTATGGTGCAGATGATGTTTGGTCTTTAAAATTTTCAAACATACTGTAAGCAACAGTTAGGATTAATTTGGCAGTGAATGATTTCTTTCTTGTTAAAACTGTCATACAGTTTCAGACCAAAGCTTGAATGTAAAGGTGAAGGACAGAGTTGGATGTTATACAAAGAGATTTAGCTGAAAAATGCTTTTGTGCATACAAGTTTAACTGTACAGAACTCTGAATTCAAAGTAAAAAGTCAATAGCTGATCTTCGTATTTTTGATATCACCCTACTGGCAATAGAGCACATCAGTTATACATCTCAAGAAGTAGATTGACTTTTATATGACAAAAAATAAATCAGTCTTATATTAAAAGGTTAAGTGTGTCATTTCTGTGCTACTAACAGGACCTAATGGAATTTCAAATGTAATGATATTTTCCAAGCAAGCAGGTTTCCCAAAAACGTTCACGTAGTCGTGTTTGTTTCCTTGTCTGCTGCCTGTCTCTTTTGAGGTTTTAGAATAAATTATTAGTGAAGTGTGGTATTGCTACTTTGACAGAAGCAGATTTCGTCACATTAGTTGCATTCTCACAAGTCCATTTTCCTAAAAGACTTGAATCAAATGCATGGGGCATTTAAGAAGGAAAAGCTATAACAGATGAATAACTGAGAAGCTGATACCAGAATGATGGCAGACATTAAACACCAGCCTACTGGAATCGACTGGACCTGATGTGCCATAAGCTACAGGCCTAATGTAAATAATTAGTTCTGTCCCCCAACACTCCAATAATCAGTCCTATAAAGCAGATGATGACTTGCATGTGCATTTAAGACTGACTATAAAATTAGTTTGAAAGAGGCATTGGGGTGCCCTATTGGGACTTGTGTGGGGGGATGTGTAGTAATGGAATGGAAAATGAACATTCTGTCAGTATTTGCTCACCCTCATGTCGTTTCAAGCCCCATAGGCTGTTATTTTTTCGTGGAATACAAAAAGAGATATTTTGAAGAATCCTCACCAACCTGGTTTTCAAAAATCATGCTAATATATACATTTTTGCTTAATGATTTCTATGTGGTTCAGAAACACTTACTTTTCACTCTTTTCCTGAGTCCTGAAGAGTACGGGTGCGTTTTTCATGTTTCGTTTGCTTTTTCTGACACTATCGTTTAGGTTAAAGGATTAGCGTAGGGAGGTCGGTTTTAGTTAATTCTCCATAGAGCATTAACTTTTAAACCTCATCTGTTTGGGAGAACATTTAACTCTCTTTTAGCGCCACACAGTGGACATTTCACCTCTGAACTGCCAAAAGACGTGAAACGTTGCTACAGACACATCATTTTTATGAGATCATTTACACAGCTATTTTCCAGTCTACCCACCATATCAAGTTCCAAAAATAGTCAAATTAATAATAATAATAATAATAATAATTCAACCATACAAATCATGCCATCTAGTCAGTCTTCTGAAACTGGGAATTTAAAAGCTCTGAAATATCACTTGCGATTCACTTCAGATTCAATAATCAGCGTGTGTCATTTCACTCCAAAACACCACTGATTGCTGCATATGTCATAACCAAACACCATGCACCAGTTTGAAAATGCAGGATTCTCCGTCCCACTTAGTAGAACTGGTGCTTTACATGCAAATACGAAAATGTAATGCGAGAAACAATAGTCCCTTTTCCACCATCAGGCTGAACGTTTCTGAGCACGGTATGGAATGGTTACAGTAGCATTTCCACTGGAGCACGGTTTGGCACGGCACTTTTATAAACTGTTCTCGGCCTGAAATGCTTGGCACAGTTAGCAACCATACTCAACCATTCTCAACCGTGCTGGTGGGATGGCTTTAGTACGTGGTGGCTCATTTAGTGTATCTTCATGATTTTATTATCATGGTTTAACATATTGTGGACAACATTTATTTTTGAACACGCTTTTTTCATCAGGGAAGTAGATTACTATCTCATTTGAACTCAAAATACATCAATATATTCTCATATACTATTTTCATATAATAGTTATATAATATTTTATCAATAAATATCCTTTTTATCTAGTCTGGGAACTTTTACCTTTCTGCATGTTCGTGTCCGGTGGTAAACACAAGCCCTTAGCCAATTGTGGTAAACCTCGCGCCTTTTCCACTTTACTTGCCTTTTTGTGACATGGTCCGTGTCTATGCTGTTTGTTAGCAGAGTAAAAACCAGAAAAAAAAAAAAAACAATCCTAAAACCTGGAATATGAGATCATTCTCCGTAGCGCGCTGCACTCGCTCCAATGTTTACCTCTCACGGCATCGCCAAAAGACGGATCTGTGATGTACCACAGTGGAAAAAGAAACCTTAACCACGCCAGCTGGCCGGATCAGCACAGAACGGTACGGTTTTGCGATGAGAACTGTTTGGCCTGATGGTAGAAAAGCGGCTAATGTCTTTTTAGCATCAACGATGCATTGGCATGGCATTTTTGAATGTGAACGCAAATGGCAGAGCTCGACGGAAGAGGTAAAGATTATCAGTGAATTAATACTTACATTTTGGTCTGTTCCTCAAACAAAACCATGGCTTCAGAAGACTAAAGCCTCTTGACCGCGAGCCCATGTCCCCAGGCCAGCTGGCGCAGTTAAGGTTTCTTTTTCCAATGTGGTACTTAACAGATCCGTCTTTTGGCGACACCGTGAGAGGTAAACATTAGAGTGAGTGCAGCGCGCTATGCAGAATGATAGAATAGGTCCCTAGCACCCCCTTGCTGATCATAAGAGGAGACAAATGGGGCAACTTGTCTTGCCGTGAGTTGCGACCCTTTTCAATGGAGAAAAAGATCCTGGCACTTGAGGACTTTGACATGCTGCGGCTGTCCCAGGTCCAACACAGTTCTTTGGCTTCTAATTCATGTAGACAGGTGGTTGGAAGGGCCCGGTCCAGTCAATCGGCTAGTCAAGACTTGCCCTGGGATATTTTCTAACAACAGTTCCAGTCATTTTTACATTCTCCCAGAAGGCATTGGCTGAGGATCATTTGAGTAATGTAAACATTTTGTGTGCTTACTCGAGAATATCATCCCTATATCCTTGATGCATATCCAGAGGATATTCACGGGTCTGTGCATCCCCTTGTTGGGCTCCGATGTGGGAGGGAATAGGGGTGATGAACTAACTATCATATAAACATGGCTAACAAACCAAACCCTAAAAGACCAGGATTTGGTCCGTGAATTAGAAAATGGCTGGATGTTTCTCTCCAAGTGATAACTGGCAGAGGTTCATACTTTAGAGTCTCTATTACCTGATCCAAGCTGTCCCCTTTTGCTATACATAAATGTATTTCAGGAATAGCAGGGACAGTGAGAGACGTAAAGAAGCTGAGATCTGACCAGATCTTGGTAGAATGTTTCAAAAAGTTTCAACTATGTGCCAGTACTCTAGCTGTTGTTGCTATGAAGGCCTTTCACCATCCATCTTTAAATAATAGTAAAGGAGTAATCTGCACCAGAGAGCTAGAAGATATGTAGGAGGCTGAAATAACTGCAGAACTGACAACACAGAATGTGATAAATGTGAAGTGGATAACGATCAAGAAAGAAGACTGCTTTATCAAAACAGGCACTTACTGTATATCTTAAATATCCTAGTTGTATCTTTTCTGGTGGATGAGGTCTATTGAAGGTTAAGTGTACCTGTTGATATATTCATACCTAATCCACCCTTCAGTTGCCAGAAATTTGGACATGGATCTGCTGGATGCAAAAACAAGCCCATTTGCTGTAACTGTGGAGAGGAAAGACATGGAGAAGATTGCAAAAGACCATCAAAATGCAGTAACTATGCAGGGGATCATACAGCCTCATCAAAAGACTGCCCTACTTGTATCAAAGAGAAAGAAATACAGAGGATGAAATGTGTTAAGAAAGCGAACTACATGGAAGCACGGAAACGGGTTGAGAGCTCTCCTACCTTCAAACTAGGGAAAACTTTTGTGTCTGGTAAAGCCATCCTTATGAATTGTTGATGTCCAAACAGACTTGACATGGGTAAAAGACCAATCAAAACTTCTTGATAAGACTTTAGTCTTAACGAATGGTAAGACTGTAAATATCCCAAGTCAGACTATTTTCAGTCAGATCCAGACCAGTCAGAATTAAAATTCATCAACAGAACAAAGCCAACGAAGTAATAAGAGCTGTAAGAAGTCAGTTTCACAAAAATAAAAAAAAAATAAAAAAAGTCAAGAAAGTAAAGAAGACTGAACTATTGAAATGGTAGAGGACATGAGCTCTCGTAGCTGTAGCCTTTCTTCTAAAGTTAAAAAACAAGGGCCATGCCCACTGAAGTTTGGTAGTCATATTATTCAGTGGAATTGTCATGGTTTTAAATCCAAATTTGCAGAATTGCAGCGGTTAGCTGCTGTTTTTAACACTCTTGCCTTCTGTCTTCAGGAGATTCATCTTATTCCAAATAGTCATGTGTCTCTGAAAAATGTAACTTCTTTCAATGCCTATGGTCCAAATATTCAATGCCCCTCTGGAGTTTTACCCATCTTAATAAGGCATGATGTAATTAATGGTCATATTACAATAGATACCAATCTACAAGCAATAGCAGTTCGTTTAACTCTACATAGAGCCATCACATTGTGCTCTATTTACATACTTCCTGATGTCGTTGTAACACATCAAGACTTGGATAAACTTGGGGGCTGGGTAGCTCAGAGAGTATTGACGCTGACTACCACCCCTGGAGTTCGAATCCAGGATGTGCTGACTGACTCTAGCCAGGTCTCCTAAGCAACCAAATTGGCCCAGTTGCTAGGGAGGGTAGAGTCATATGGGGTAACCTCCTTGTTGTCCCTATAATGTGTGGTTCTTGCTCTCGGTGGGGAGTGTGGTGAGTTGTGCATGGATGCCGCGGAGAATAGCGTGAAGCTCCCACACACACTATGTCTCCGCGGTAACACGCTCAACAAGCCACGTGATAAGATGCGCGGATTGACGGTCTCAGACGCTGAGGCAGCTGAGATTCGTCCTCCGCCACCCGGATTGAGATGAGTCACTACACCACCACAAGGACTTAGAGTGCATTGGGAATTGGTTATTCCAAATTGAAAAAAAAAAAAAAAGGGTATACTTGTTGGTCAATTGCCATCCCCATTTATTCTCATGTGTTGACTTTAACAGTCACAACCCTTTGTGGGGAGGGGATCATTAGAATACAAAGGCTAAGAGGATAGAAGATTTTATTAGTAACAATGATTTGTGTTTATTAAATGACAGCTCAGATACCTACCTGCATCCAGGGCATGGAATGTATTCTGCCATTGATTTAACTATTTGTGAAGCTGAACTTTTGCTTGATTTTTCATGGCATGTTTGGGATGATCTGTGTGGGTGTGACCACTTTCCCCTAATTATAACATCAAAAGCAGATGTACAACAAAGGCCTCAAAAATGGCAACTTAAAAAACTGATTGGTATTCTTTTCAAACCCTTTGCTATGAGAGATTCAGTGTGAAACCTCATGACCAAAAGGATCCTATAAAGAGGTTTACTGATATTTTAATTGAAATAGCTGGTGAAGTTATCCCACAGACGTCAACAAAACCATTCTGTTGGCCAAATCCATGGTTTGATGACCACTGTAGAATGGTTATTGAGGCACGTAAAAACGCATATGAATTTTCAATAAACACCCAACAACAGAAAAGCTTACTAGATTAAAAATCTGCCAAGCACGTAGAGTTATTAATGAGATGAAGTAACAGAGCTGGAGACAGTTTGTATGAAGCTTGACAACAAATACGTCAACGAAGAGGATCTGGAATGCGATTCGGAAAATGAAAGGCAAGAGAGGTGGACTTCAAATACAGCACATTCATTCTGGAAAATCTCAATGATGTTTGGATATCAAGAAATATACCATCTTCCTGGCATGAGGCTACAGTTATACCTATACCTAAACCAGGCAAGTATCATTCTGACCCCAATAACTACCGCCCAATAGCTCTAACAAGTTGCTTGTGTAAAACCATGGAGAGGATGGTAAATAACCGTCTTGTCTGGAAACTGGAATCTGATCATCAGATAAGTGACTTTCAGTGTGGTTTCAGACAAGGAAGGAGCACTTTAGACAATCTTATCAGACTAGAATCATATGTGCGTGATGGTTTTATTAAAAAAGAACATGCAGTAGCTGTTTATTTTGATTTAGAAAAAGCATATGACACAACCTGGAAATCTGCCATCTTAAGAGACCTGCATAAAATGGGGTTCAGGGGACATTTGCCCATTTTATTTCCCAATTTCTGTCCAATAGACGCTTTCGATTCCAGATAGGAACTACTGTGTCAAATTTACATACACAGGAGCAAGGAGTGCCTCAGGGTAGCATTCTTTCTGTTACTCTATTTATGATTAAAATCAATAGTATTGTAAATGTTATTGGATCCAGTATATTGTGTAGTCTCTATGTTGATGATGTTTGAGAGCTCATCAAAGTTGTTAAGGAAACCAAGTTCTTAGGACTCATTTTTGATAACAAAATTACTTTTATTCCACATGTAAAATCTTTAAGGAATAGATGTCTTAAAGCTTTGGACATTATTAAGATGTTGGCAAAAAAAGAAGAAAAAAAAAAGGCCTATACAGACTGCTGGTTTGTTCCCGATTGGGCTATGGGAGTATATTTATGGCTCTGCCAGAAAATCTTACTTACAAATGCTGGATGCTGTGCATCATCAAGGACTGAGACTTGCTTTGGGAGTATTTAGGACTTCTCCTGTTCAGAGTCTGTATACAGAATCCAATGAACCATCTCTTTATAACAGATGCTTGAAATTGGCTCTTCAGTATGCGCTCAAGCTAAAGACAAACCAACACAACCCAGCCTACTTTTTAGTTTTCCACCCCCAATATCTGCATTTGTATGAGGTCAGACTCAATTACATCAGACCTTTTAGGATACACATCAAACCTCATTTAGAAAACTTGGATATTAATCTTGATACCTTTAGCCAGACATATTTATGCCCTATTCCTCCCTTAAACATCAGCTTGGATTAAACTCGCAATAAGAAGGCTGTTACTATTCAAAATGTATATCAACAACAGGTCTTTGACATAAGAAAGCCATTTTCCTCATCATAAACCTATATACCCAGATGGGTCTAAAGTGGACAATTATGCATCTGCAGTGGCAGTGATTGGTTATCAGCGATGTGGCATTCACATTCCAGGATAAAGTTATATTTTTACAGCTTTGCTTTTAGCCCTGGAACATTTTGATAATGCACAAGAATGGAACTTTTAAATTTTTACCCATTCAAAATCTTGCCTCCCAATCACTTAAATCATTAAAGACTGATCACCCTATTATTGTTCATATTTTAGTTAAAGTAACCCTTTTACAGAAACAAAGTTACAGCTTAGCATTCTGTTGGATTCCGGGTCATAGCGGTCTTTTTGGCAGTGAGCAAGCAGATATTGCTGCTAAAGAGGCCCTAGCAACTGTGAAACATATTGTAGCATGGAGGAGGGAGGGGCCGGGCCGGAATGACGCACGCCCGGACCCAATCACCCTGATGAGGCGAGCGAGGGATAAAGGTGACCGGAGATGACAGTTCGAGAGAGAGAAAGAGAGAGAGCTTCAGGCAGCTGTCCTGCATGTTTGGTTGTTATTTGGCTTTTGCTTTAATTCACTATTAAATTATGCGTTGCACCTTCAAGCCGGTTCTCGCCTCATTCTTTTCCCTTTGAACCCCTTTACACATATTCTTTTGGACTGTTCAGCTTTTAATGTAATTAGGCAATGTTTCTTTTCAGATAATATTTTGAAGGACTTGAGTACAGGGTCACCTGGAAAACTTTTAGAATTTTTAACACATGTACAGTTAAAGAATCGTATATAGAATTATTTATTTATATATTTTTATTTTGTTTTAATGTATTTGATCTTTTTGCCACATTTATTGATTATTTGATTATAACTTGCTATTATATAGCCCTTATTGCTGATATGGCAATAAACATACACACACACACACACACACACAAAAAAAAACACTGAGCCCATGCGGACAACACATGCGCAATGTGCTGATGACAAAACTTACGTCATGCACATTGTGAGAAATAGTGGCACACTGAAAACCAAAGTGTACTTCGGCCTGTAGAATAGAGCGAAAAAGTTATTTAGACTGCATTTATCATGCTTTTATGGTCCTTTTTTTGTCCTTTTTAAAGCTTGACAGCAATGGTCAATTTAAACTGTCATTGCGAACAACTGAGAGGATTCTTGAAAAGTTCTCTTTCCATGTTCCAAGAATAACAGCTTATGGGGGAGTATATAATGACAGTATTTTTTATTTTTGAGCGAACTATTCATTATACCAGTGCTACAAATACACAAGTTGAGGATAGTGCTGCTTTTAAAGTACTTTTCTCCAGCAAAAAGAGATCCCTCTTCGAAGTGTCAGCAAAACTTTCAAGGTGGCAAATTGGACTGGACTCGCTCAGCTCTTTTGTATTCAGAGTATTTGCATGAATCTCACTGTATTGAGAGAACAATTTTAATTTCAAAAGCATCTCTCGCCTCTCAAGACATCCAGCCTCTCATAAAGAAGTCATATTAGCTATATGAGCACAAAATCAATAGGTGACGCTAACGAGCCAACACTTTTAATGAGAGTAACCCATTAGAGAAACCTTGTCAGGTAGAAACTACACTGAGGGTCAGACCTGTCTTTGTAAGTAGTCAGGGTTCACGTGAAAGTGGGCCATAGATTGGTGCGAAGGGCACGGATATACGCTTCACTGTCTAACTCCCCTCCCGGCTTTCAAAAGGAGCTGTCAGCAGACTTCAGCTCTGCTTTTTAATTAAAACATTAAAATAATTGAAAATAATTATGAACATCATTAGTGGAGAAACACAGTAAATGGGGCCTTTTTTAGAGTTTAATTGTTCTTGGCTAGTTGAAAAGGTCATTTTTAGACTCCCTCCCTTCCAACTTTGCACTTTTTCCAAGAAAGCAGTTACAAATATGTCTGATTAGCGAGATTAAAGCATTTAGGAAGGACGGCTTTGTAGATTACTGTAGCGAACACTGGCCCGGCTTGTTCAGTCGGTTCTATTTGGATTAGAGGCAAGACAGTTTATTGAGAAGGGAAATGGGTTTTCCGCTTATACGTGGTTTGGTGACGACCTTGAGATTTGTGGCATCCAGGCAGCACATTTGCTGCCTGTTAGCGTTGTTTGTGTGTGTGTGTGTGTGTGTGTGTGTGTGTGTGTGTGTGTGTGTGTGCAGGGGCGCAACTACGCATTTCCGAGCGGGTATGCAAAACTAAATTTTGTGCCCCATGTATCTGTCAAGCGAGGGGGAGGAAGTGTAATCCATTACAAGTGTTGAGCGTTGGTGGATGTTGGAGGGGTCGAGGAGGCCGATTGCACCACCTTTAGTGAGCTGCTGGTGCCCCCTTTACATGGCGCCCCTATGCATTGCATACCTTGCATTTGGTTTGTTCCTCTGTGTGTGTGTGTGTGTGTGTGTGTGTGCGTGTGTTTGTTTGAATCATTCTCGGTTACTGCCATGCACTGACTCATATTTTTGTTAACTAAAGTTTGTTTATTTATGCTTTGTAATTTGGTAACAAAATGTCATCAAATTGATTTTAATAATCTTAACTAAATAAAATGCTTTTTTTTTTCTTAATTAGTATTTTTTTTTTCTTGTTTTCCAGTAAAAATATCTAATTATTCTTAAAACAAGATAAATTTAGTAGACAAGCAAAATGGCATATGATATTTTGTCTTGTTTTCAGAGAATTTCTACTAAATTCAGTGAGATTTATACTTAACACAAGAAAAAACTAATTGCCAATGGGGTACAATAAATAAACTTAATTCAAAGGGAAAACTAGTTTATATTTCGTACCCCATTGGCAGATTTTTCTTCTTGTTTTAAGCATTAAGTTTATAAAATGTTTTCAGATTTCTCTGAAAACAAGACTTAATATCTTATGTAATTTTGCTTGTCAAGTAAACATATATTGTTTATGAATATTTAGATATTTTTACTGGAAAACAAGCAAAAATACTCATTAAAAGATTTTTTTTACAGTGTAAATATTTTTGTAAAAGTGTAAAAAAATTTTTTTATTAATTTAGTTACAGATTTGACAATTCAATATGATGGAATTTTGTTATGAAATTGAAATGTGTTAATCTTAAAAACTGACAACAAAATGGGCCTGGGTAGCTCAGTGAGTACTGACGCTGACTACCACCCCTGGAATAGCGAGTTTGAATCCAGGGTGTGCTGAGTGACTCCAGCCAGGTCTCCTAAGCAACCAAATTGGCCCGGTTGCAAGGGAGGGTAGAGTCACATGGGGTAACCTCCTCGTGGTTAGTGGTTCTCGCTCTCAATGGGGCGTGTGGTAAGTTGTGCGTGGATCGAGGAGAGTAGCACGAGCCTCCACATGCTGTGAGTCTCCGCACTGTCATGCACAATGAGCCACATGATAAGATGATAAGAAGCGGAGGCAACTGAGACTTGTCCTCCGCCACCCGGATTGAGGTGAGTAACCGCACCACCATGAGGACCTACTAAGTAGTGGGAATTGGGCATTCCAAAACTGGGGAGAAAAGGGGTTAAAAATTAAAAAGAAATCAGTATGTTTTCCAGTATATCTAAATATCTAAACATTCATAAAACCAAATCAATTTACTTGAAAAATTGCATACGATTAAGACTTGTTTACAGAGAATATGTCTTGAATTAAGTTTATTTTTCTCACTACATTGGTAAATCATTTTTTCTTGTTTTAAGCATAAATGTAACAAGATTTATTGAAATTTATAATACAGGCTTTTACTTCTCGAGCAAATATACATTTTACTGATGTTTAGATATTTCTTCTGAAAAAGTGGACAAAAATACTGATTAAAATAATGATTTAGTGATTTGGTGGCTTTTTCCTACCTTGAAAAACTGACTATGGCACAAACAAACAGCATTAGGGAGACGAGCCGGTGCGCTGGTCAAACTCCGATGGCTTTCAAACAGCCCTGCCGAGCATTCATCTTGCGAATCTCCGCTCTCTTCCTAACAAAACGGACAAAATACATCCCCTCACCCGCACAAACAAGGACTTTTCAAACTCTGCTGCCTTGTGCTTCACAGAAACCTGGCTGAGTGAAGCCATTCCGGACAGCGCGTTACATCTGCCGGGCTTTCAGCTGTTCAGAGTGGATTGCATCTCGGAGTTAACGGGGAAAACGAGGCGGTGGAACATGCTTTTACATCAATGAAAGTTGGTGTACAGATGTAACAATGTTAAAGAGGATGTGCTGTCCTAATTTGGAAGCGCTCTTTATTAACTGTAAGCCTTTCTTCTTGCCGCGGGAGTTTTCCTCGTTTATTCTGGTGAGTGTGTATATCGCGCCAAACGCGTGTTTGAATGCGGCACTGCAACAGCTGGCTCATCAAATCACAAACACGGAACAACAAAACCTGGACTCGGTTATTATTATTCTTGGGGATTTTAACAAAGCAAATCTCACATGTGAACTACCCAAATACAAACAGCACATTACATGCCCCACCAGAGACAGAAATATACTGGATCACTGCTACACAACAATAAAGGATGCATATCGCTCTGTCCCTAGAGCAGCTTTGGGACTCTCTGATCACAGTCTGGTTCATCTTCTTCCAACCTACAGGCAGAAATTAAAATCAGCCAAGCCAGTAGTAAGGACTGTAAAGAGATGGACCAATAAAGCAGAACGGGAACTACAAGCCTGCTTTGATTGCACGGATTGGAGTCTTTTTGAGGCTGCAGCCACAGACCTGGACGAGCTCACAGATACTGTTACATCATATATCAGTTTCTGTGAGGATATGTGCATTCCTACTAGGACTTATTTAATGTTCAACAACGACAAACCGTGGTTTACAGCAGAGCTCAGGCAGCTTCATCAGGCCAAAGAGGATGCTTACAAGGGTAGGGATAAAGTCTTGTACAATCAGGCCAGGAACACACTGAACAAGGAAATCAGAGTGGCTAAAAGAAGATACTCTGCGAAGCTGAAAAACAAGTCTTCAGCTAACGACCCTGCATCAGTGTGGTGTGGCATGAAACAACTCACAAATTACAGGACTCCTACCCCCAACCCTGTGGTGGACCAACAACTGGCTGACAACCTGAATGTGTAGTCCCATGCTGCTTCAAATGCTCAATCATTATTCCTGTCCCATAGAAACCAAAAATCACAGGACTTAATGACTACAGACCTGTCGCCCTGACGTCTGTGGTCATGAAATCATTTGAGAGACTGGTGTTGGCCCACCTGAAGAACATCACTGGACCCTTTCTAGATCCCCTTTAATTTGCTTATCGAGCAAACAGGTCTGTGGATGATGCAGTCAGCATGGGATTACATCATATCCTGCAACATCTGGACAGACCAGGGACATATGCAAGGATCCTTTTCGTGGACTGCAGTTCGGCTTTCAACACCATCGTCCCAGCTATACTCCAAAATAAATTACACCAACTCTCTGTTCCCATGTCTAACTGTCAGTGGATTACCAGCTTTCTGATGGATAGGCAGCAGCTTGTGAGACAAGGGAAACTCACTTCCAGCACCTGTACAATCAGTACTGGTGCCCCCCATGGATGTGTGCTCTCCCCACTACTCTTCTCCCTCTACACCAATGACTGCATCGCAAGGACCCCTCTGTCAAGCTCCTGAAGTTTGCAGATGACACCACTGTCATCTGCCTCATCCGAGATGATGATGTGTCTGCATACAGAAGGGAGGTTGAACAGCTGGCTGTCTGGTGCAGTCAAAACAATCTTGAGCTGAACACGCTCAGAATGGTGGAGATGATTGTGGCCTTTAGGAGGAACACCCCAACACTGACCCCCCTCACCATTCTAAACAGCACTGAGTCATTCAGTTTCCTGGGCACTACCATCTCACAGGACCTGAAGTGGAAGACACACATTGACTCCACTGTGAAAAGGCCCAGCAGAGGTTGTACTTCCTTCGCCAGCTGAGGAAGTTCAACCTGCCACAGGTGCTGCTGATACAGTTCTACTCAGCGGTCATTGAGTCTGTCCTCTGCACTTCAATAACTGTCTGGTTTGGTTCAGCTATGAAATCAGACATCAGAAGACTACAAAAGACAATTCAGACTGCTGAAAGGATTATTGGTTGCCCCCTGCCCCCCCTTCAAGAACTATACACTTCCAGATTGAGGAAAAAGGCTGGAAAAATCACTCTGGACCCCACTCACCCTGCCCATTACCTTTTTGAACTGTTGCCTTCTGGCCGACGCTTCAGAGTTCTGAGCACCAGAACTGTCAGGCAGAGGAACAGTTTTTTCCCTCAGGCTATCCATCTCATGAACAGTTAAATTGCCCCATTGAGCAATAACCCAGCAGTTCTCAGCGGTGAGGAAGCAGACGGAGGCTATACAACACATCTTGCCCTGGCATGGCTCAAGATCCCATATCCCGTCTGCTCACCGAGGGCGTCCCCCTGCGGTGGCAAAAGCCCAGGTGGCTTCGCCTCAGCCCGAGCCCAGTTCTCAGCCCCAGCGTAGAGCCCCCCGCAGGAAGCTGACGCCCCCCGCCTCATGGGCCGGCACAAGGAACTGGAAGGCTCCTAAGCGCCCCTGAGATGGACGACCCAGGGAGTGAGATGTCTGCTGCAAACCCAGAGCTGGTATCCAGACCACTCCATCCCCCGGGGGGTGGGCCGGGATGTAAATCCTTGGTTTCCTTTTCTTTTATGTATCGCTTGCGTATAGCGCCTTTCCCCTCCAAAGAGGCGAAGATGTGCGCTCTTTTCCCACGCGAGTTCACAAACCCGTGAACCCTGGATGTCCTTCCTCCCTAGCCCTGTGGCTCACAAATTCAGCGGAGGAATTCACAGCTGGAACCAGTACGTGTGCTAATATGCCCTTACTGAGGTAGGTGCTCCACAGGTGCCGGTTACTCCGGTAACACCCTGTGATGTATTTTCCGCAGTGCGGTCTCCCTTTCGGCAGACCTGCGTCTCCCTTCGACAGAGCCCTCTCTGTCCCAGTCGCTGTGATTGTAGAGCTCCTCCCCTTTCAGGCAGGACCTACCACCGCACCTCTTCCATGTGCGGCTCTGAGCCCACATGACGTGCGGCTGGCGCGGCCTGCTTCCATACTAGATACGTCTCTTCCCCCCGAGGGATGTGGGGAACTATACAACGTATTGGGGGAGGCTACGTGCAGACCGGTGCACCTGCTCCTACGCACGCTGCAGCTTGCTTGCACCTGCACCGGCAGTCCACGTAACACGGTTCAGCTAGTTGTGGCATTTCGTATAGGGACCCCTAGTGTCACTACATCGACACAACGTCGAGTGAGTGACAGAAGGGGAATGTCTTGGTTACTGTCGTAACCTCCGTTCCCTGATGGAGGGAACGAGACGTTGTGTCCCCCCTGACACAACGCTGTACTACCCACTGAAATGGCCGGGACCCTGTCTCGGCTCCTCAGCACAAAACCTGAATGAGTGGTTGCGAGCCAGCTCCTTTTATACCCGTATGTCCGTGGGAGTGGCATGCAAATTCCACTCGCCAATTCTCATTGACCTTTTCTCAAATATCTGAGGTGTTTGGGGCTCCCAAGGGCGACCCCTAGTGTCACTACATTGACACAACGTCTCGTTCCCTCCATCAGGGAACGGAGGTTACGACAGATAATTTGCATATTGTGTAAAACGAAAATATATACTTTAATACAAATTGCAGCTTTTATACTAAGTACAATCCACATTAGTACTTAAAAGCTTATTTACCATCCTTTGATTCTGGTATCATTTAGTTTTCAGTAATTTTAAGTAAACATTATTTGTGTTATATTTATATGGTGAAACCAACTGGGGTCATTTTGATCCCAATATAAAATAATTGAAATTGAAACCTACAGTCATTCAAACTTCAACAGTTTTTTATTTTATTTGTCTTTCAATACAACATTAGATAGAGACCTTGGTCTCAGTATGACCCCCTGTCAAAATAAAGGTTGAATAAATGTAATTCACATTTAGATTTTTCAACTTGTACATAATGAAAATGAATGGTGTTTACATTGAACTATGAACACCACATGCTACAGGCAGTTATAGCACACGATTTGGCTCATGCTATGCTCAGGGCATACTGGCATGTGACAGGAGGAGCAAACATTTGCTACCTTCCTGTCTGTGTTTCGGGAGCAAAGGCTACACCTTTTTGAGTAGATTTTCCAGCCGATCGCTGGACATCCACAGCAGCAGGTGGAGTTTTCCTCACTCCCATGATGGTCATTGCTGCTCGGATTGGGGCTTGGAGCATGGCAGTATCAGCTCTCCTCTTCGTGTGTGGCATGACCAGGGCATGCCCCAGCTGTCTCAGGTAGATCCGGTGACATTGGCCATGTTCTAAAAACTTCCAGTCTGGGAAGTTCCCCATCTAGATGTTGAAGGCAGCATTGGCAGCAACATCCACCATGTTCATAAACAGCAGTATTGGCCATCTGTTTATTTTTCTTCTGGTTGTGAACATTTTGGCTAGATGATCCAGATTATCCAAAACACTTTTGGTTGCATTGTAGTATAGTATGATCTCTGGTTTCTGCTTCTCGCCTTCAACCTTCGTGTCATGGTGCATGGAGGACAGCACCAGTACCGCTGTTCCTTTTGCAGGTACATATGACACCATGGTAAGCTGCCCATGAAAACCAAACCATGAACTTTCGATCTCTCTGTCATTGTTAGCCTTCATCTCCTCTGGGATATGTGGCTTGTTTGACATTGTTTGGCTTCAGCTAATGGAATGGATGTAAAGAAATTGTCGGCTGTGACATTTCTGCCACTTTTGCGCCAAAGCCCCACAAGCTCTTTGAATACACTGGCCCCTTGACCTACTTCTCGTTGCTGTCCAGGTTGCCTGCCAAGGTATACCTCACCTTTGAGAGGGTAGCTGGTCTCTGCATCACAGTTCCACCAGATCTTTATTCCATATTTGTCAGGCTTGGATGGGATGTACTGTCAGAAACTGCACTTGCCTCTGAAGCCAACAAGCTGCTCATCCACACACATGTCTGTGCCTGGAATAAAGTATTTTGAGAGCTGGGCTACAAACATGATCCATATATTTCTGAAAGGGGCAAGCTTGTCTGTTGCCATTCGCTCTCCCCTTGTTGCTTTGTTGTCGAACGTCATGTATCATTCTTAGTTCAGCTTCTCTGTTAGTTTTATATTTGTGCTTTTTCCCACACTCACACCATGGCCTGATCATGCTCTGACTGCATGTCAATCATATGCATGAGACACTATTTTACAGTCTTATCTTGTATAATAGAAAATAAACATTTAGTTTGATTGTCATAAAACATTTTATGAAATTATGTATTGTATTTCTGAATTTGAACATCATCTTACCTTAGAAAGAGCAGTATTTAGGGTCATCAACAGAGCACATGAGGAAATCTGTGTCTGCTGCATCTGTGTCTGTCTCCTTCAAAATGACTGACAGAGTGCCCCTACACCCCCTGATAGTTTGTGATACTTTATGACCTATGGGAAACATGAACTCAATAAATAGTTCCATTTATTAAAACTGCATAGGCGGAATTGAGTGCTTTTGACTGGGGTCCCCCAGGACCCCAATACATTGGTATTTTTAAAAAGCACTAATTAAAACAGAAACTTAAAACAATGATATGAAGTCATTAGGAACAAATTGATTGACAAAGTCATGAAAAATTGGAATGATAGAATAAAGCACCTGCGAGATATGACAAAACGTACACCTCAGCGGTCTGCGGGTACCCCAGTCAGTATGATGAGTTAACAGTGATTGTATCGGCACACTTTTTAAATTTATTTTTGAAAAATTAATTTATTAAAACATGAAAATATTACACCAAAAATATTTCTAAATTGAAATTACACTTCAAACAAAATGAAAATATAATAAAAATAATGAAGAAAAAAAATCACACCAATTCCAAACATTTTATCCTTTCCAACTTCTTTCACCGGCCTGTTTAGCAGTGACTTAAAACATATAAAAAATAATTGAAAAATAAACCATGACATATAGTTTAACACAAATCTCATACATTTTTTTCATAAAAAACAGCTACAACTCTGATGGTCAGGGACATAATCTGATGTTCCACAGTATTTTCAGAGTTCGGACATGAGCTTTATTACCACCTGCTGGTGGAAACTCCAAACTGCAAATGCAGGAACTGAATTTAGACTTTGAGCTAAGACATGGTTTTCAAACGTCTAGGCGCAGTCACCTATTTCTCAGGAAAATAGAAATTGCGCTTGCACCACTTCATCAACATACAATACACCCACAGTTTGCACGCATACACCCACAGATAGTGCAAACACTCCCAACCATGTACACTTGGTCATCGCCCATAGCGCTGCGCTTTGCGCACTCACGAAAATGAAGCCCCCAGTCCGCGATCAGTTCTGTATTTACACATTTCAATTTCATAACAAAATTGTGGGGGAAGAACTTCAACTAACTGAATTGAAAGTAATTTGTAACAATTAAGAAAAACTATTTAGTTGTTTTATTTTTTTAAAGATTACTCAAAGTTTCAAACTTTAGTGTGGATGTGGCCTTAGTAAGGTGGTCTATCAGCAAACAGAACCAAACGTCATGAAAATAATTTGGTTCCAGTATTTTTTTTTTTTTTTATAGAACTTGGAATTCTGAATTAGTTCTCAATTTACAACCCTACAGTAACTTTAAGTAAATTCATTTTCATATAGTGTTCCATTTTATGCAAAAGAAAACAAGTATACCCGCAGAGGTAGTTTCTCTTTTTTTTAACCAAAGGAGTCGGGCTTAGGGAATTATTGATACAGCCATTCATGAAGAGGTGTGTGAGAGCTGTATATTTAAAGGCATCAATTGAGCATCCTTCTCCAAGCAGGCTGACTGATGCTGTAGCCCGTGGCCACATTCACCACAATGCTGAATAATTCATCCGCTGCATTTGTGAGGCATGAACAGAGAATGAGAGAATTTCAACATTATTTGCTGAAGGTCCCAGTGCTGCATGGCTACTCCACCTTCTAACGGGTTCTCCTTGAGCTCTGCTAATTTATTCAACATTTATGAGTAGCGAGGAGGAGAAAAATAGACCTATTGAATGGGTGCCACTGAAACCTTAATTAAAAGCAAGCATGGAGTGTGTGTGTGAAGTCTTGTTGAGGTAATGGCTCTACAGAAAGACCTCAGTTCAAGCACACTTACTATTATGGGCTGGGCTTGTGTAAAGTAAATTTGTTCCCCCTCTTTCAAAATGTAGTGTTCAATTCCTCTTTTAAATTAATAATTCACTCCAAAATGAAAAAGCTGTCATTACTCACCCTCATGTTGTTCCAAACTTGTATGCTGTTTTTCCCCCCAGTGGAACACAAAAGGAGACATGTAAAAGACAACTCACATAGCTCTTGCCCTACAGTGACAGTTAATAGTGACCACACCTGTCTACAATCTACAAAAAGGACAAAACACCATTAAAGCACCAAGTATTTAGTCCATACAACTTGTGCACCATATTCCAAGTCTTCTGAAGGCATATGATAGCTCTGTGTGAGACACAGACCAAAATGTAAGCTTTTTATTCACTGAAAATCTTGCCCTCTGCTGTAGGTCTTAATTTGCTCATTGTTTTTTTTTTTTACACTGAAATATAATCTTTACTTTTAACTTTCTACAAACCTTGCCTGCTAGAGTTTGTATCAGAGTGAGACAAAGAGACCCAAGAGCAGAGGAACCGTTCAAATGATTCATCAACAATAAATGATAACTTTAACTGTGCTGGTGAAGACTGGAGGTCACGGCACCTGCTGCAGTTGAGGGAAGGAGTTTTGGGGATGAGTGCGCGCCGTAGCCGCACAATAGGCAGATCTGTGAAGAGTGTTCGTAGACGAGTGTGTGTGGTGGAAGTCAAGAGCAGATCCGTAGAAATCCTCCACAGAAGCATAGTGAGGTGCAGAGAACAACACCCAGCAGATTAGAAGGCAATCACTTTCCCAACACGCAGGCAGAGACGAGGAATCCTCTGTTGAAGATTTGTGAGTGTACAGCAAGCTGGAAGGTAACCACACTCCTGACATGCAGGCAGAGATGGGAAACCAAACGGATACACGAGACAGGACCAAATGGCAGAGCGGGAGTGAGGTAAGTTACTTCACATCAAACAACAATCTAGCAAGGATAATGAGAACGGGAAGGGTTTAAGTAGGGAGTGAATTAGAGGAAAACCAGGTGTTGCTAGCGCGCTAATTAGTGGCATGATCTGCGTTCCCCTGGGAACAATCAATGTTCCCATGGAAACACTGAACATGCATGCTGGTTTCACCTGTGAGACATGAGGGAGAGGAAATAACAAAACACACAGAATAAACTGACAAACTCACCAGAGCTGTGACAGTTCCATAATAAGTTTTATGTATTGTATATTTTTAAGTTTGATTGTGTATATATATATATATATATATATATATTATATTACTTTTAACATGCTTTCCATTCCATTAAAAACTGAGGGATGAGTTGAAATCATTTTCTGTGATAATCAGGTGTATGTCACAGATACTGTTGATAGAGCTTAAGTTTGCTGTATTTCTAGCATCCTTTTAAGTGTTTATGTGAGAGAAACAGATGAGATAAAGATATTGAAAAAGTTTTCAAGGCCCACAGGTTAAACGTTGGATTGATGTGTGAACATGGAGTCTACAAGGTGACGGTGCAGGGATTATTTTTTATCTACATGATATTGAGGAGGGATTGCGTAATCTCTATTGTTATTACTTCTACAGCGGCATGTAAATTATTCTACACTGACAGCATGAAGTTATAGTGATAATACATCAGAGAAGACATGATTGAATGCACTGCGTGTGGATGATATTACATATGACAGAGATGGGTCCTGGGTTCCATGGCTGAATTATTTAATCTTCAATAGTTCGCTGTTCATACAAACAAATTGGTTCGCGAGATCACAAATGACTCTCACAACAATTTTACTTGCACAGATTTTAATCAGAGTAAAATGTTCATTATTTGACCCCAGATACTGACAAATATAAAAGTGAATTTGGTTAAAAACTTGTGTTTATAACTTAGTTAATAACCATGCATAAATAGAATAGAAATAAGAAAGACAGACAGACAGACTGATACATAGATGGATAAAAAGATGGATAGACAGACAGACGGATAGGTAGAGAGACGAACGGACGAACAGACAGACAGTGTGTTCGTCCAAAGTGTGCTCAACTTATATGTTTTTATTAAATGTTTAAATATTTGTTTTTACCTTAAATTAGCTTCAACTTTTAAATCTGATTTATTTTTTCTTCTTTTTTTCCCTTCTGCATGGAGCTTGCGGATATTGCATTTCATTGTCTGCATTTTCTGCTGTGTACTGTATTGTTGTGCATAAATTTAAAGACAGAAAGAGAGAGAGAGATAGATAGATAGACAGACAGACAGACAGACAGATGCATAGACAGACAGACAGATAGATAGATATATAGATAGATAGACAGACAGACAGACTGATGGACTGACGGACGGATAGATAGACAGACAGACAAAAAGAAAGGCCGACAGACAGACAGACAGACAGAAGGACAGAAAGATAGAAAGGCCGACAGACAGACAGATAGACAGACAGACAGATAGATAGATAGATATTTTTTTATAAATATTTTTAAATACATTTTTTAAAAGATTAACTACACCGATCAGCCACAACATTAAAACCACCTGCCTAATATTGTGTAGGTCCCCCTCGTGCTGCCAAAACAGCTCTGACCCATCAAGGCATGGACTCCACAAGACCTCTGAAGGTGTCCTGTGGTATCTGGCACCAAGACGGTAGCAGCAGATCCTTTAAGTCCTGTAAGTTGCGAGGTGGGACCTCCATGAATCGGACTTGTTGGTCCAGCACATCCCATAGATGCTCAATTGGATTGAGATATGGAGAATTTGGAGGCCATGTAGGTAGGTGGTATGTGTCAAAGTAACATCCACATGAATGCCAGAACCCAAGGTTTCCCATCAGAACATTGCCCAGAGCATCACACTGACTCCACCGGCCTGCCTTCTTCCCATAGTGCATCCTGCTGCCATCTCTTCCCCAGGTAAACGACACACACACACACCTGGCGTTCACATGATCTAAAAGAAAATGTGATTCATCAGACCACGCTACCTTCTTCCATTGCTCCATGGTCCAGTTCTGACGCTCACATGCTCATTGTAGGCACTTTCGGCGGTGGACGGGGGTCAGCATGGGCACTCTGACCGGTCTGCAGCTACGCAGCCCCATACGCAGCAAGCTGTGATGCACTGTGTGTTCTGACACTTTCTATCATGACCAGCATTACGTTTTTCAGCAGTTTGTGCTACAGTAGCTCTTCTGTGGGAAGAGAACAGATGGGCTTGCCTTCGCTCCCCATGCGTATCAGTGAGCCTTGGGCGTCCATGACCCTGTCGCCGGTTCACCGGTTGTTCTTCCTTGAACCACTTTTGGTAGGTACTAACCACTGCATACCGGGAACACCCCACAAGACCTGCCGTTTTGGAGATACTCTGACCCAGTCGTCTAGCCATCACAATTTGGCCCTTGTCAAAGTCACTCAGATCCTTACCCTTGCCCATTTTTCCTGCTTCCAACACATGAAATTCAAGAACTGACTGTTCACTTGCTGCCTAATATATCCCACCCCTTGACAGGTGCCATTGTAATGAGATAATCAGTGTTATTCACTTCGCCTGTCAGTGGTTTTAATGTTGTGGCTGATCAGTGTAAATTGTAGTTTACTATAGGTTTGGTTTGAATAATTTTGATTTGCTGCGTAGGGTTCACACATCCTCTGTGAGCAGGGCGTGAGCATATTAACATATTAGACCGTTCTCCACTGCAAGCGTGAGTCATGAGGTGACGCGTCCCAGAAGCGTCTCAGACGTGGTAGTGAGCGGATAGTTTCGGCGTTGAGCCTATTTTTGCCACGGGCTCATGCTGAGCTTAGCAGCTCTGGGTGCAGTACAACACTAAAATAATCAGGAGATTATAGAAAATACACAAAAGCAAATACAAATTATTCAAACCAAACCTATAGTTCATTTCAATTTATATGTCTGCATGCAAGTAAACTCAAATAACTTAAAGGAAAGAATTAATAAACTGCCAGAGCTTTTGCCATTCTGTGTATATAGTTGTACATTATAGACACAACATTAACCAATCACATCCAAGTGTGCTGATAAAGATGAAGTGCACGTGACTGCCCATTGTTGTCCTTGAAGCAGCAATAACCTCAGCTTATTATGACCTTTTTAAAGAAAAAATTGGCTTAGGACCCCATAGATAACTTTATTTTCTGCGTAGAGGCACTGCTGTTTCTCGCAGAAGAGACGTAGCCAATGTGAACGTCCAACGTGAGCTCATGCCACACTCACGGAGGACGTGTGAACCCGTGTTAGAATACAGAGTGACTTCACAAGACAGCTCAATAAAAAAAGACACCAGTTCTTTACATTTTCTGAAAGAAATGTAAGTGGTGCTTGTCTGTGTAAAAATTATCTGCCAAAATGCTGCCTTATTGTGGGTGGTTGCCAGGACATTGCTATGCAGTTTCTAAGGAATTCTGAGAGGTTTTTTTTTTGTTATTATTGCAGTATTGCTATGTGGTTGCTAAGGTGTTCTGAGTATTTTAGCACATTACTACTGTATATGGTTGTTGTTGGGGTATTCAGAGTGGTAGCTCAGCTGTTGCTATGCAGTTACTAAGGTATTCTGATAGGTTTTTACTGTGTTACTGTGTGATTGTGTTGCTAGAGTGCCCTGGGTGGTTGCTATGGGAACGCTAGATGTTTGCTAAGGTGTTCGTACAGCATTGCAGTGCGGTTTCTATGGTGTTCAGGGTGGTTGCTCTGCTGTTGCTATGTAGTGACTAAGGTATTCTGAGTAGTTTTGACAGTGTTGCTGTGTTGTTACTAGGGTGCTCTGGGTGGTTGCTAAGGTGTTCTGAGTGTTTTTGTGCATTACTATATGGTTGATATGATATTCTGTGTGGTTGCGCAGCTGTTGCTTTGCAGTTGCTAGGGTATTCTGGGTGGTTGCTCGGCTGTTGCTATGTTGTTACAAAGGTATTGGGTATTAGTAGTTGTTTTTTTTACAGTGTTTCTGTGTTGTTACTAGGGTGCTCTGAGTGGTTGCTAGGTTGTTGCTAAGGTGTTTGAGTGTTTTCCGTGCCTTACTATGTGGTTGCTGTGGTTTTCTGGGTGGATGCTCATTTGTTGCTTTGCTGTTGCTAGGGTGTTCTGGGTGGTTGCTCTGCTATTGCCATGTAGTTACTAAGGTATTCTGAGTCATTTTTACGGTGTTGCTGTGTTGTTGCTAGGGTGCTAGGTAGTTAGTTAGTTACTAAGGTAATATGAGTGTTTTTTTATAGCATTGTTGTATGGTTGCTAGGGTGTTCTGGGTGTTGCCAAGGGATTTCCAGGTGGTTGCTGAGGTGTTCTTGGTGGTTACTATGGGATTTTTAGGTGGTTGCTAAGGTGTTCTGAGTGTTTTAGTGTATTACAATGTGGTTGCTAGGATGATCTGAGTGTTATTAGTGTATTACTATGTGGTTGCTCAGCAATTGCTAGGGTGTTAAGGGCAGTAGATCAATTGTTACAATGCAATTGACAGGGTTTTCTGGGTGGTTGTTTGCCTGTTGCTATACTGTTACAAAGATATTCTGTGTGGTTTTTACTGCGATGCTTTGTGGTTGCGAGGGTGCTCTGGGTGGTTGCTAGGGTATTGTTAGGTGGCAGCTATGGTGTTCTGGGTGTTTGCTCTGTTGCTATGCAGTTACAAAGGTATTCTTAGTAGTTTTTACTGTGCTGCTGTGTTGTTACTAAGGTGCTTTGGATGGTTGCTAGGTTGTTGCTAAGGTGTTCTGAGTGTTTTTTATGCATTACTATGTGGTTGCTATGGTGTTCTGGGTGGTTTGCTCAGCTGTTGCAATGCAGTTGCAATTGTTTTCTGGGTGGTTGCTCAGCTGTTGCTTTGCTGTTGCTAGGGTATGCTGGGTGATTGCTCTGCTGCTGCTATGAAGTTATTAAGGTATTCTGAGTAGTATTTATGGTTTTGCTGTGTTGTTGCTATGGTGCTCTAAGTGTTCGTTTGTTAGTTACAAGGTAATATGAGTGGTTTATATAGCATTGTTGTGAGGTTGCTAGGGTGTTCGGGGTGTTGCCAAGGGATTTCCAGGTGGCTACTGGGGTGTTCTGGGTGGTTGACAGGGGATTTTTAGGTGGTTGCTAAGGTGTTCTGGGTGTTTTAACATATTACAATGTGGTTGCAAGGATGATCTGAGTGCTATTAGTGTGCTACTATGTGGTTTCTCTGCAATTGCAAAGGGATTCTTAGTGGTTGCTGAGGTGTTCAGGGTGGTTACTATGGGATTTCTAGCTGGTTGCTAAGGTGTTCTGAGTGTTTTTAACACATTACTATATGGTTGCTAAGGTGTTCTGAGTGTTATTAGTACATTACTATGAAGTTGCTTGGCAGTTGCTAGGGTTTTCTGTGCGGTTTGTTTGCCTGTTGCTATAAAGTTACTAAAGCCTGCAATATTTCCAGACATCTGCTTCTTGAGCGGTCTAAAGAATATGGGTTGCGAGAGTTCACTGTCACACATGATACAAACGGAAAAATCTATTAAGAGAGAAGAAAACTTGAATATGCTCTGCCTCTGTCCTTTCTTATGTCATCAAAGGGATCAGCTCACACATTTATTTTAAACTTTCCAAACAGCTTCAGGTGATGTAGATCGCAAAGTATGAGGGAATTATAATGCAAAAATACAAAATAAGTAAATACAGAAACACTCCCGTTGTGGAATAAGTGGAGCTGGAGCTGCTGCTCCGCTGAAGCAAAACTTGCGTGTCGAGCGTCTTTAAAGGAAAACATCTTTAATGCAGTTATATTTAATGCATTATAGTTTTATTAAAGTTCAAATAATACGGAAGCAGATCATTTAAATAACTACAAACTCCAAAACTGGCATTTCTCTGTGCGGTCAGCGCCTCTTCTGTGAGTTGCACGAATGTCCCGATTTAAAGGGGAGAGATTGAAACTGCACCCAACTGCAACAAATTAATTTTCTTTCTTTCTTTAATTTATTTTACAATTGAGTTGAATATTTGGGCTGTCAAAAAACTGATTTAAAAGATAATAACTAAATTATTAAAATTGTTTCAAATACAACATTTTGACAGAGGGGGCACAGTGGTCTGGCTGAGGGAGTACTGCCCCTGCTGCTGACCGGAAGCGATGAATTATAGTTAAAAAGTACTTGGATATTTATCTTTTTCACACCAAAAGTGATTGTGTTGCTCTAGAAGACATTAATTTAACTGCTGGTGTTGTGTGGATGACGTTTATGACTGTCTGTGATTTTTGGAGCTTCAAAGTTCTGGTCACCATCCACTTTAATTTTAAGGACCTACTGAGCTGAGATATTTTTCTATTTTTCTTCAAATGTGTTCTGGTGAAATAAGAAAGTCATACACACCTGGGATATCATGAGGGTGAGTAAATGATGAGAGAATTTTCATTTTTGGGTGAACTATCCCTTTAACACACACATTGTTTACGTCTTGTGTCTATACTTTTGAAACAGTGAGTGTTTAGTGTTTACAGATTGGCCCCATTGACTTCCATTGTAAATGTCTCACTGGAACACAGATTTGTGCTTTTTTAAAGAAAAGGAGGGACGAGTCGAAACAAATTTTTGAGGTAACCAACATTATGCCACAAATGCTGTCAATTGAGCTTAACTTGTACTGAACCCGGAATATTCCTTAACCAAAATCACACACAGTAATGTCATTCTGAGGTTTGAAACAAACTCAAAGAACCAACAGCCTTACTAACTTATTCAAAGCTTCATTTAGACTATATATTTTTTCATCTTTCTATGTCTCAAGGGACTGCGTGCTCTGAAATGACAATTTGCGAGCGCTTTCTCCCAAGCAATGAATACAATCGATTGTGAGCATGCGAAATGCGAATTCTATATGCATTCCCAGACTTTTCTAATACTTTAACTTTAAAGATGCCCCCCCCCCCCATCAACAGGCCTATGCTATGCCCTGTTACGCTGCTTGTCAATCAAATCGTTTATTCAGCCGAGTTGTGAATGCCCATGACTTTATGTATAGCATGAATCAAATTAAATGGCATCCATTGGGAATCCTGCATGTTTTTCTTCCCCGCACCCCTTCGATCTTATTATCAGAGTCTTGCTAAAAATTGGACAGTGAAACAAAATGTAATCTTTGTATTAAATCAGCTGCTATGAACGCCACTCAATCGATATACGTGCCACTCTATCTGTTCCAGCTGAATGCACAGGCCAGTGGCAAACTATTAGGTTATTATAAAAGCAAATCAGTCAGCAGAATTCCTTTTCTTGAAAAACATAACTCTTTTAACACTATAAAGAATTAAAAGCACAAAAGATATGCTTTTGAGTTTACCTTACCAATACCAATTTGGACCATCATCAGGGTGTATAAGACTTGTGGAAAACAAATGCCCTGTGAACCTTTAGAAAATAAACTCCCATAAAAAACACACGTAAAATGTTAAAACGTCAAACTGCTTTGTTGTTTTGAAAAATATATATTTTTCCACAAATGATATTTACCTTTATTATTTTCTCTGTTTTCTTCATATATTTTATATTTCGGATAATTCATCTCAAGCAAGCTCTTCACTGGCACTGTTGTCTCCTTGGTAACCAAGTATGTTTAATTAAAACTTTATTAGTGGCAGAATTGTTATTTGTGGTGGAAATAACAATTCTGACATCGAGGGACTGATGTACTATTCTTAAAAGAAAGGGTAATATTATACATAAAAGGTTGTATTTGTAAAATTAGTTAAATACACTAGTTAACATGAACTAACAATGAACATAACCTTTGCAGTACTTATTAATCTTGGTAAACGTTAATTTCAACCTACCAAAACATTTTTTAAATTAAAGTTGTATATGTGAACATTAGTTAATGCATTATGAACTAACATGAACTAACAATTAACTTTTATATATACAGGTGCATCTCAATAAATTAGAATGTCGTGGAAAAGTTCATTTATTTCAGTAATTCAACTCAAATTGTGAAACTCGTGTATTAAATAAATTCAATGCACACAGACTGAAGTAGTTTAAGTCTTTGGTTCTTTTAATTGTGATGATTTTGGCTCACATTTAACAAAAACCCACCAATTCACTATCTCAACAAATTAGAATATGGTGACATGCCAATCAGCTAATCAACTCAAAACACCTTCAAAGGTTTCCTGAGCCTTCAAAATGGTCTCTCAGTTTGGTTCACTAGGCTACACAATCATGGGGAAGACTGCTGATCTGACAGTTGTCCAGAAGACAATCACTGACACCTTTCACAAGGAGGGTAAGCCACAAACATTCATTGCCAAAGAAGCTGGCTGTTCACAGAGTGCTGTATCCAAGCATGTTAACAGAAAGTTGAGTGGAAGGAAAAAGTGTGGAAGAAAAAGATGCACAACCAACCGAGAGAACCGCAGCCTTATGATTGTCAAGCAAAATCGATTCAAGAATTTGGGTGAACTTCACAAGGAATGGACTGAGGCTGGGGTCAAGGCATCAAGAGCCACCACACACAGACGTGTCAAGGAATTTGGCTACAGTTGTCGTATTCCTCTTGTTAAGCCACTCCTGAACCACAGACAACGTCAGAGGCGTCTTACCTGGGCTAAGGAGAAGAAGTACTGGACTGTTGCCCAGTGTTCCAAAGTCCTCTTTTCAGATGAGAGCAAGTTTTGTATTTCATTTGGAAACCAAGGTCCTAGAGTCTGGAGGAAGGGTGGAGAAGCTCATAGCCCATGTTGCTTGAAGTCCAGTGTTAAGTTTCCACAGTCTGTGATGATTTGGGGTGCAATGTCATCTGCTGGTGTCGGTCCATTGTGTTTTTTGAAAACCAAAGTCACTGCACCCGTTTACCAAAGAATTTTGGAGCACTTCATGCTTCCTTCTGCTGACCAGCTTTTTAAAGATGCTGATTTCATTTTCCAGCAGGATTTGGCACCTGCCCACACTGCCAAAAGCACCAAAAGTTGGTTAAATGACCATGGTGTTGGTGTGCTTGACTGGCCAGCAAACTCACCAGACCTGAACCCCATAGAGAATCTATGGGGTATTGTCAAGAGGAAAATGAGAAACAAGAGACCAAAAAATGCAGATGAGCTGAAGGCCACTGTCAAAGAAACCTGGGCTTCCATACCACCTCAGCAGTGCCACAAACTGATCACCTCCATGCCACACCGAATTGAGGCAGTAATTAAAGCAATAGGAGCCCCTACCAAGTATTGAGTACATATACAGTAAATGAACATACTTTCCAGAAGGCCAACAATTCACTAAAGATGTTTTTTTTTATTGGTCTTATGATGTATTCTAATTTTTTGAGATAGTGAATTGGTGGGTTTTTGTTAAATGTGAGCCAAAATCATCACAATTAAAAGAACCAAAGACTTAAACTACTTCAGTCTGTGTGCATTGAATTTATTTAATACACGAGTTTCACTTTTCCACGACATTCTAATTTATTGAGATGCACCTGTATATATATATATATATATATATATATATATATATATATATATATATATATATATATATATATAATAAACATTAACCAAGACTAACGAATGCTGTAAAATATGTTATTCATTATTAGTTCATACCTAATGCATTAACCAATGCTAACAATTAAACAACAAATAAAACGTAATCAATATTCACAGTGGTATTATTTGTGATTAGAGAATACATTGTTGTAATGCAACAAATATATGATATGAATTATTAGAAAGGCTGCTTTTTTAAAATTTAAATCAGTAATCTGCTGTGGCAAAAAGTTCACTCTATTGACTTTCAATGTTTTTCATTGTTGTGTGGATAAAACCATTCATAAGGACGAAACATTTCCCATACCGTTGTACAAGGACAACATTGTTGAAGTGCTGCACACTATTGAAGGTTATAGTTGAAAAACCTTGAAGACCTCTGTTCTTGTCACAAAACAGATGCTTTATTTATTTTACAAGCCCAATATGAAACTCCAAAGCCTGATGCCCATATGACTGATTCTGTTTACCAGTATCCCCAGAACATGCAGACAAATATGCACTCCATCATAATGTATGTTGCAGAGTACACAGAAAGATCAATGAACTCAACATTTTTCTAGGGACAAAGGTAAATCTTTCTTTTGATAGAATACTTGCATTTAAAGTCCGCATCTTCACAGGTTTGAACACATTTAATGTATTACAATAATGCTGAAAAGAATTACAATTCTGTGATCATAACTAATCTTTTCTTTTTTTTTATCTGTTGCTCAGTTTTCCCTTAATTTGGATGACTAAGATCCAGTAGCTGATCCTGGAATAGGTGATATAGGCAGGCGCCTAGGTCAGCAACGCTCTATGGTGAGGCATGACAGAGTACCTGCTCGGCCGCCCACACACAGAGCTCACAAGCTCGTGATGGGATAAAGGTGCCCCGAATTATGGTGCCCCACCACTGGCTCACAAGATCGCGATGGGAGAAAGGTGCCCCAAATTGTGCCACCCCTCCCCCGCACACAGGGCCGTTTCTAGGCATAGGCGAACTAGGCAGTCGCCTGAGGAGGCTGCTGCCACGCTCCCCAAACACCCCCTCACCCAACCCCCCCCCCCCATAGAACAGGGGCACCAACAGGGATCTCGCCTAGGGTGCCAGAATGGTCATGCCCGCACAGACCTCGCAAGATCGCAGTGGGAGAAAGGTACCCCGAATTGTTACTGTCAGGCTACTCAGCCTTAAAGGCTCTATATGGTTAAGATTATGGATGTTATCATAATGCATTCTTACATTCTGAACAAACATAAGATAACCATGATCAACATTACAGGTACACCATGACACAGCATCGCCTCAGTGGTCTTGAGAAAATTAGTATCAACCATGTGATTGCTGGGCAGACATGACAAAGTCATTAATGATTTTGCATCAATGAAAATTAGGAGGGGAGGGTTACAATTTAAATTAGGGATTAAGTGTAATAGCACAAGCAGCAATCTGTAAGTACTCTGCCATTTTCTTTCTTTACTGACTATAATTTATTTGTGCAATTTAAGTTACAGTATGTACAGTATATGCAAAGTAACCCTCTTGCTATTCCAGAAACATGGCTTTCTTTCTTTTTCAGAATACAAATGAAGATTTTTAGAAACATATCTTGGCTCTGTAGGTCCATAAATTGCAACTGAATGGTGGCTGGAACTTTGAAGCACAAAAAAGCACATAAAGCCAGCATAAAAGTAATCCATAAGACTCCAGTGGTTAGATCTGTCTTTAGAAGTGATATGACTGGTGTTGGCGAGAAACAGATCAATATTTAAGTCCCTTTTTACTCCAAATCTACAATGTGTGAGCGAAACTAAACAGGCATCACATGTGACTTTCAGATGTGAAAGTGGAGATTTAGAGTAAAACCTAAGACTTAAATATTGATCTGTTTCTCAGCCACACCAATCATGTAGCTTCTGAAGATATGGAATTTAACCACTGGCATCATATGGATTACTTTTATGCTGCCTTAATGTGATTTTTGGAGCTTCAAAGTTCTGGCCACCAATCACTTGCATTGAATGGACCCACAAAGCTTGTGTCCTTGTGTTATATTTTGTGTGTTAAAGCATATTTCTGTAATAATAATAAGTTATCAACATTGTAAAAATCCATAATTATTTTGTGTTGTGTTATTTTTGGGGGGTGGGGGTTTAAGGGGGGTGCCACGTCGGATTTTGCCTGGGGCACCAAATAAGCCAAAACCGCCACTGCTAAGATTTATTACTAAAAAGATCTATTTAGTACCCCTAAATAATTCCTGTCTATTGCAGACATTTACCCATTCACATATTCTCTTTAAAAGATGCCATTAACTGTGAACTGCATTTAGTTCAGATTTAGCTCAAAGTGATTGCCTCCACAGGGCTGATGTACTTGACATCCCTGCAGGTCAAATACACACTCAACATTTGACCCTGGGGTTATGCCCTGGTGCAGGAAATCAATCGGGTGAATATTATATGAATACCTCAGGAGACCTGTGTACAAATGCTGAACCGAAGGATGTGCAAGGGTGGCTTGACAGAATTCCAAATCATATAGATTTTAGTTTCTTTTTTTCTCCTGGGTAACATGATAAAGATGAAATTACATTGATTTATTCAAAGACGAGCACAACTCCACATTTTCTGGCAGTGCAGTTTGCCTTTCCCATGGGATTAGTTTTTGCTAGATGAATGCATTTAAATCCAACGCTCACATATTGAAAGAGCAGATACAATTCTGTTATTTGTAACGGAAAAGCACTGCTATGTTGTACATCATTCTCCCTGAGAAGGACATATTATAATCATCAATTTGTACAGTATGTAGTTGACCAAAAAAACAAAACAAAACAGTGGACTAACCAAATGGCAGTGTGCTAAGAACTATATAGATCATAGAACACTTTAGCAACCCCATAAACACCCTAGCAACCACATAGCAACGTGCTATCAACAGCTTATCAACGTGCTAACAACTACAACTGAAGTCTGAACACTTTAGCATCCATATAAACAGCCTAGCAATCCCCATAACACCCTAGCAAACACATAGCAGCATGCAAGAAATAAAAAACAAAAATAAACCCACTCAGAACATCTTTGCAATCACATAGTAATGTGATAACAACTACTTAGAACATTAAACACTCTAGCAACTGAATACCAATGTGCTAGCAACTATTCAAAACACTTTAGCAATTACATAAATGCCCTAGCAACCCCTTGAAACACCATAACCACTGCGCAGCATGCAAACAAATCGTAATGTGCTAGCAACACACTTTAGCCACCACATAAACATCCTAGCATCTGCAAAGAAACGTGCTAGCATCTACTTATAGCCCATAGGCATCCACATAAATGCCATAACCCCACAGAAAACTCTAGCAACTGCAAAGCAATGTGCTAACAACAACTCGATACCTTTTAACATCACCACATAAACACCGTAGCAACCCCACAGGATCGCCTAGCAACCGCAAATCAACGTGATAGCAACTACTCAGAACACTTTAGCAACCACATAAACACCAGAGCAACCCCCATAACACCCCAAACACCACTAATCACCGTGTGAAAAAAACACTCAGAACATCTTTGCGACCACATAACAACGTGCTAACAACTACTTGGAAAAGTTTAGCAACCACATAATCACCCTAGCAATGGCATAGAAACATGCTAACAACTACCCAGAATGCTTATGCAACCACATAAACACCCTAGCAACCCCCACTACACCCTAACAACCACTTAATAGTGCACAAAAATATAAATAAAACACTCTGAATATCTTTGCAACCACTAAGCAACATGCTAACAAATACCCTTGTAAAACCTGGGAGTTCATTGCAAATTTGCTTCAAACTTGCTGCAAATTCACCACTGATCATTTTCACATGGAAGGGAGCTTTGCGGCAAACCTTCGGAAAATTGTACATTGTTGCCAAAGGTTTGCTGCAGGTTCACCACTACCGGCGAGGAGCTGTAAACTTCCGGCAAACATTTGCGACAAATCTGTGGCAAGTTTGCGCGTGGTTTGCCAGAACTCTAGATTTTTTGTAAGGGTACTCAGAACACTTTAGCACCCACATAAACACCCTAGCAATCGGGTACCCTAGCAAATGTGCTGACAACTATTTAGAATGCTTTGCCAACCACAAAAACACCCTAGCAACCCCCTAAAATGCCCTAGCAACTGCATAGCAATGTGCTAACAACTACTCAGAATGCTTTAGCAACCACATTCTAGAGGTCTGCACGGGACTGGTTTTTCCATCCCGCTCCCATCCACTCCCGCAAGTTTCTATCCAGCACCCGGACGCTCCCGCTGAATTTTTCTCCATATTCACCCGCTCTCTGCCTGCAGTGGTAGGCAGACCCCACATTTGTTTTCCACACAGAGCAAAAGCCATACAAATAGACAACAGGTGTACACAAACAACTTTAATTTTTCTGTTATTGCTATTATGTGTGAAAATGACGCCAATTTGACTTGCCTGAAGTTGGTTTCTTAACAATAAATTGACCATTTTCTAGTCCGGGTTTCCTGACTACCTGCCTGCTCTAAATATTGGATAATTTAATGCACAAGCTGTGTGCACATTTATTTTATGTAAAAAATAAAATGCCCACTCCCGTCCATATCTCATGGAAGTACCGTCCACTCCCGCCTTCAACTCGGAAATGTAATCCCGCACTGCAAGAAATCAAATCGGTCCCACGGGACCTCTATGCAGACCTCTACCCCATTCCACACAAAAACCCCTTGCATCATGCCGGCTAGTTTTGAACGGGCATGCACCACTAACATTTCCTTCTGAAAATGTAGAAATGTCGTTTTTTCTACTGCAGTAGTCTATTTAAACACATACATTGAGCAAACAGAGGGACTTTGGTTTGTTTCAGAAACCTTTGACTTCACTCGAGTCTCTGCAAGGATGAATCCGATGGGAAACCCTCAGTGGGGCGATGAGGTGGTTTTGTGTTTGTTTCAGGGTCAGTCTGAGTCCAGATTGAGGAAGATTACTTTCACAGTCTTATTGGTCCGGTCCTGCTGTACTAGAAACCCATAACAATGCCATCCTTCTATTACACACTTACAGCATCAGTGTGTCTACATACGACTGATGCTGCATTTACAGTACACTGCACAGATCCCATATTTTGACACCTGTCTGTTTTTGTTTTTTGTGTTTTTGTCCCGTCTGTTCTATTTACGTTTACTTTAGACATAACCATTTAAATAACCCACTGAATTGGAAGTGTAATGGATTGTGCAAAACAGTGATTTCTCTCGCTGCAACATTTTATGGCGTATTTGAAAAATAATTTTAAACAGGTGTAGTTGACATCCACACAGCAGCATACATCTGATGCATTTGATACTGCGACACTGGAAATTCGGCTTGAGATAAACAGATGGCTTTCTTTCTTCAGTGGAACAAAAACAGAGATGTTAGGCAGAAAGTTAGTCTCAGTCACCATCCATTTTCATTGTGTAAATAAAAGAGCAGCATAAACATTCTTCAAAACATCTTCCCTTTTGTGCTTCACAGAAAAAAGAAAGCCATATTGGTTTGGAACCAATTGGTTTCCTCACAGTACTTTGTTCTAATGTTTTATATCGACTGAGGCCCTCATACGCTGGACTTGTTGGAGACATCTCACTGCGCTCGATATAATACATCACAGAGCAAAAAAAGCCCTTTTTATTTGCTGCTGTGGTACTGAAGAGGAAAGAATAAAAAATGAGTGACTGCATGTTTCACACCACACTAGTGTCAACCTCAGTCGCAAGAATCACTGCAGCAAAACTAAGAGGCTTAACGAGACTTTTTTTGGGGGGGCTAGAGGAAATATTAAAAAACTCCCACAATCCAAAATATAAGGGAAATTAATAATGCCTCTGATGGTGTGACTCCTACATTAGCGATGGAAATACTATTTCAGATAGAGAATTATTTCTGCCTCCCATGTAGCCTGCTTTTCTTTCCCCTCAGGGGCTGTTTATTCAGAATGCGTTTTTACATTTAGTCTGTGGAAGTTTTTGATTATTGGTCTGAGTACACATGCGCCAGACAGTGTGACTTGTCTTGAAGCATCCTTGTTTTTAAGACATAGTGACAGGTTTAAAAAAAAAAAAAACATCTTCTAAATCATCAGTATTTTTGGCTTGTTTTCCACTAATAATATGCAATCATACTTTATAAGCAAAACTGTGTAAGATAATAAGAGCTGTTTTTAGGAATGCACCTTGAAAAAGCTGATTCTTTCTAGCTTTTATCTTTTTCTAAGTAAAAACCTCATTTCATTTTGTAAGATTCAGCCTAATCTCATGAGAAGTACATGGCTGTTGTGACCTTCTTGCAAAATGACATTACGTGGTTCTTTACACGAATCACGGCAGTTCTGAGATAAAATGTCCACTGTGTGGTGCTAAAAGCATGTTAAATGTTCTCCTTAACAGATTAGGATTTTAAGGTCGCGTTTTAAATCAACAAAACCGACCTCCCTAGCCTAAACATTAAACCTAAACCCAACCAATAGTGTCAGAAAAGGCAAATGAGAGATAAAAAATGTATTACGTCATTTTGTGGTGTTTTTATAACACTTTTGGCTCACGTCTCGACTCGTGTGTTCTTCAGGACTTGTACCCTGGTCCTCTGAATCGCAAGTGCAACACTCTTCAGTTGAGCTACCGTGCAGACTGACTGCACTCGAATAAGCTTATAGATGTAATCGATTATGTAATGCAAATGTTAAAATGAGTCACGAATCCTGCATGTCATTGTGTGAGGAACAGTTTGTATTTGAGAGTCTTCTCTGTGTAAAAATTTAGACCCTTTTTCATGGTGTCGAATACAAGAGTAAATTCACTAATTCTACTATACTTTTTGGGATTCATCTAAAGTTGTACAACATATACAAGACTTCATTTTTAATGTGAGGTTGTAGCGTTTGAAGTTGCACCAAGAATCTTGCTTGCAATTACTCATTTTCAAGTGAATTATTGGTGTTTTGGGTTACATGAAAATTACAACACACAAGACAATTAATCAACTAACTAAGAAATTTGATTTATATCACAGGATTAATCTGTGCCTCACAATATCATTCTTCTTCAAGACAAATGAGGTCATTTGTTCGGTAGCTGTGGTTTTTCAGAATTTGCCATTTTATCAATTTCAAGCTAAATCAATTCAAAGCACAGCTATGTAAATATGACCATTAGATCTTTTAGTTTTAATTTTGATTAGACAGAAAATGATCCATATGGACTCGAAAGAGAGTACATGCCCAAAATAAAGAAGTTTGTTTTGTTTATAAATGACATTTGATGCAAGTGCACAAGTTTTTTACTTGAAGTTCACACACATGAAAGTCCTTGAAAGATAACAGACACTTTATTTTCACAGTGGAAGTGCCACAGAAGTTGAACGCCTGTGCTAATCAAAATACTGCACAATGGCACCAAAAACTATTGTCATAGATATCAAAGCCAAACTTCAAACTTCCTTTTTCTGAAACGTTTTGCTCAGAAGGTATGCTTGTGCTACCTTCCTTTAAAATAAATGATGCTTCCTTTGATATTTTGTTATCTAATGCAATCATATTCAGACATTATGGATATTGCAATATTACTTTCAATGCGATGCTCAATTTCTGGATGTCTTATGGCCAAAACCACTGTAGCTCAAATGTAAACATAATGCATGCAGTAATGCCGTTATTTAGCTGTAAAAATTGCTTGAATGTTTCATTATACAGTTTGATGTTCTGGACATTGACACATTGATCTGAGCTACTCAGTGAAGGTTGTTTTATTGATAAACTTGACAGTTTGCCAAAAGGATTCTTGACTGCATCTGTAGAAAGAATGAAAGCTAGATCCTAATGCAGTAATCATATTCTTCAAGGACTTTTTCACATGTTTGGGCACTAGAATTAAAACTGACAAAAAAAAGAAAAGAATCTGTAGCACTGAATTAAGCCATGCTTTTTCAAAGTATGCTTGCATTTCAATGCTTTTTTAACATACTCAATCATGTACCACATGCCACAGGAACGCTTAATACATGTTACAGTATGTAGTCGATTAGACAACATCACCTTGCTTTAATGGCGATAGAAACAAGATCAAGAGCTGCGCACGTAGACCTGAACACTTGGTGCACAAAACATGATGACATAACAATCAAAAGATAATTTTTCTGATCATGAACGGGTTATTTTGAGTGGAGAATAAACTTCAGACTTCACAAAACAAGACGTTACCAAACGTAACAACAAAGTAATAGTCTTGCAAACAGTAAAAACATGCAAGCTCATTAATTATTCAATCCCAGAGCAAACTGGGAACACCAGCTTTGGAAAGTCAAGTAAAATGTACTTATTTTATTTACCAGTGAAATTTACAAATATGACAGGGTTTTCCACTTTAGGATTGTAATAATATTTACAGGTGCATCTCAATAAATTAGAATGTCGTGGAAAAGTTCATTTATTTCAGTAATTCAACTCAAATTGTGAAACTCGTGTATTAAATAAATTCAATGCACACAGACTGAAGTAGTTTAAGTCTTTGGTTCTTTTAATTGTGATGATTTTGGCTCACATTTAACAAAAACCCACCAATTCACTATCTCAAAAAATTAGAATACATCATAAGACCAATAAAAAAAAACATTTTTAGTGAATTGTTGGCCTCCTGGAAAGTATGTTCATTTACTGTATATGTACTCAATACTTGGTAGGGGCTCCTTTTGCTTTAATTACTGCCTCAATTCGGCGTGGCATGGAGGTGATCAGTTTGTGGCACTGCTGAGGTGGTATGGAAGCCCAGGTTTCTTTGACAGTGGCCTTCAGCTCATCTGCATTTTTTTGGTCTCTTGTTTCTCATTTTCCTCTTGACAATACCCCATAGATTCTCTATGGGGTTCAGGTCTGGTGAGTTTGCTGGCCAGTCAAGCACACCAACACCACTGGTGTCATTTAACCAACTTTTGGTGCTTTTGGCAGTGTGGGCAGGTGCCAAATCCTGCTGGAAAATGAAATCAGCATCTTTAAAAAGCTGGTCAGCAGAAGGAAGCATGAAGTGCTCCAAAATTTCTTGGTAAACGGGTGCAGTGACTTTGGTTTTCAAAAAACACAATGGACCAACACCAGCAGATGACATTGCACCCCAAATCATCACAGACTGTGGAAACTGAACACTGGACTTCAAGCAACTTGGGCTATGAGCTTCTCCACCCTTCCTCCAGACTCTAGGACCTTGGTTTCCAAATGAAATACAAAACTTGCTCTCATCTGAAAAGAGGACTTTGGACCACTGGGCAACAGTCCAGTTCTTCTTCTCCTTAGCCCAGGTAAGACGCCTCTGACGTTGTCTGTGGTTCAGGAGTGGCTTAACAAGAGGAATACGACAACTGTAGCCAAATTCCTTGACATGTCTGTGTGTGGTGGCTCTTGATGCCTTGACCCCAGCCTCAGTCTATTCCTTGTGAAGGTCACCCAAATTCTTGAATCGATTTTGCTTGACAATCATAAGGCTGCGGTTCTCTCGGTTGGTTGTGCATCTTTTTCTTCCACACTTTTTCCTTCCACTCAACTTTCTGTTAACATGCTTGGATACAGCTTGTGAACAGCCAGCTTCTTTGGCAATGAATGTTTGTGGCTTACCCTCCTTGTGAAGGGTGTCAATGATTGTCTTCTGGACAACTGTCAGATCAGCAGTCTTCCCCATGATTGTGTAGCCTAGTGAACCAAACTGAGAGACCATTTTGAAGGCTCAGGAAACCTTTGCAGGTGTTTTGAGTTGATTAGCTGATTGGCATGTCACCATATTCTAATTTTTTGAGAGAGTGAATTGGTGGGTTTTTGTTAAATGTGAGCCAAAATCATCACAATTAAAAGAACCAAAGACTTAAACTACTTCAGTCTGTGTGCATTGAATTTATTTAATACACGAGTTTCACAATTTGAGTTGAATTACTGAAATAAATGAACTTTTCCACGACATTCTAATTTATTGAGATGCACCTGTACTTATAAGCTAGAGCATTCATTTGTACATGTTTCAATTGAGTACAATTGTAGAATTTACATGTACATATTAAACTAACTTATTCAATATAGAAAGTACTTAATATTTTATGATATATTTACTTCACCACAAAATTATTCCAGTGTAAGGAAGAGCAGCCTCTGAGCAGGAATATCTTCATCAGGAGGTAAAGAGATCGAGAAGACCCATGAGAAAGGAATTGTACAAATGAAATCTCTTTAACGTCTCAATTGTTTCTCCTAGGCCACAAATGAGGAGTCTACGGAGAATGGTCCCTAGCTGAAGCATAACTGATGACTTCTGAGCAATGAAAAGGTTTGAATCATCCATCAGTGTTCTCAAAACTGGGAAAAGGACAATTGTTTTTGTTAAAAACAACTTCTTGAATTGAACTGAACTCACAAATTTGCACAGGAGTGAGCATATGACCTGAGATATGTCACAGGGGAAGATTATCATTGAATAACGATTTAAATTTCATTCTGTTCCTTACACAAAGCTCTTGTATGACTTAAGAAGATTTGAAATATAGTACACGAGTGGGATTTGTGATTTCAGCCAAAAATGAAAGTAAATTCAGAGGTGAATAACGTTTTTAATAACAAATTACGAATAATTTTTTTTTCGGGGGGAGGTTGGGGGGGGGGGGGGGTCGTGCATAACAAGACCAGTAACATACTTTAAAAAAAAAAAGTTAATAGGGTCAATTTTGATTTCATGTTGACTTAAGCATTTGGTTGGTTCATTTTTAATGAACGATTCTTCCGTAATTGGATGTATTTCTGAATGAAACAGAATTTTCAGTGAGGGAGGGATTTAAAAGCCACGCCTTAAAAGCACTTCTGACCAATCCTGTCTTAGCAACTGTTGCCCTGCTGCCATTACTCTGACGCATGTTTGCTATTTTCCAATGTCAGCCTATGGGAGTAATGTGTGTTTGAGTACTTTTAAGCAGGATTTTATCAAAATAATAAAAAAAAATTCAAACACGTTGTTGCCGGGTTATTTGTAATAGTGACACGAGTTGCCCAGAGAAGATACCTGCAGTGTTTTTCTTTCTTTTAAAAAAAACTAAAAAGAAAAATTTTAAATAAACGGTGTCAGCCCTCATTCCCTAATGAATGTATAACATACGGAACATTAATTAATTTATGTATTAATGCAAGTCATAGTAAAAGCGATAGTAGGCAAACAGTTCACAGCATCAAAATGAGTGTGTTATGAGATGTTATAAACAGCTCTGTTCACTTACACAAATGTTATTAGATGTGGAATCGCTATTAAATGAAGTTTTTCTCTTTTCTAGTGACTGTAATAATCACAGTTTCATGATTCACAGTCTCCACAGTTTTGAATCCAATTACTGTGTAATTTAACAATTTCTTTTATAAAAAATTTCAGATAAATATGCATTACAATATCAGTTCATACCAGCCCACATAAAAATATTATCCATTCCATTTATGAGAATATTTTGCCCAAAAACACGCCCGATTCATTCCAATGGGGAATTCTGCAGAGCTTGTCAGACTATTGTTATATCGAATTGTGTTCCCTGATGGAATCTGTTTCCCCCTAGCCCCAATAGGGTATGGGGTTATGATTATGGTGATGGTTAGGGTAGGTAGGGTAGTGTAGGCTAGGGTTAGGGTAGGTAGGGTAGTGTAGGTTAGGGTTAGGATAGGTAGGGTATGGTAGGGTAGTGTAGGTTAGGGTTAGGGTAGGTGGGGAAGGGTTAGGGTAGGTAGGGTACAGTAGTGTAGGTTAGGGTTTGGGTAGGTAGGGTAGTGTATTCTAGGGTTAGGTTTAGGGTAGGTAGGGTACAGTAGGGTACTGTAGGTTACGGTTAGGGTATGTAGGGTATTGTAGGTTAGGGTTAGGGTAGGTAAGGTATAGTAGGGTAGGACAGGGAAGGGTTAGGGTAGGTAGGGTAGTGTAGTGTATGCTAGGGTTAGGTTTAGGGTAGGTAGGGTACAGTAGGGTAGTGTAGGTTATGATTATGGTAGCTAAGGTGTCGTAGGGTATTGTAGGGTATGTTAGGGAAGGGTTATGGTAGGTGAGGGTAGGTTGGGTAGTGTAGTTTAGGGTTATGTTTAGGGTAGGTAGGGTACAGTAGGGTAGTGTAGGTTAGGGTTAGAGTAGGTAGGGTGGTATAGGTTAGGTTTAGTGTAGGTAGGGTACAGTAGGGTAGTGTAGGTTAGGGTTATTCTAGCTAAGGTGTCGTAGGGTATTATGGGGTAGGGTAGGGAAAGGGTAGGTTAGGTAGGGTATTGTAGTTTAGGGTTAGCGTTAGGGTAAGTAGGGTACTGTAGGTTAGTGTTAGGGTAGGTTGGGTATAGTAGAGTAGTGTAGGTTAGTGTTAGTGTAGGTTAGGTATAGTAGGGTAGGTTAGGGAAGGGTTAGGGTAGGTAGGGTAGTGTAGGTTAGGGTTAGGTTTAGGATAGTTAGGGTACGGTAGGTTAGGGTTATGGTAGGTTGGGTATAGTAGAGTAGTGTATGTTAGTGTTAGGGTAGGTAAGGTATAGTAGGGTAGGGTAGGGAAGGGTTAGGTTAGGTATGGTAGTTTAGGTTAGGGTTAGGGTTAGGATTGGTAGGGTACTGTAGGGTAGTTTAGGTGAGGGTTAGTGTTAAGGTAGGTAGGGTGGGGTAGGGTAGGGTAGGGAAGGGTTATGCTTAGCTTTGTGCATGGGGCAACACATTTTGACATCGGAGAATGTTACCGTCAGTTACTGTTCCCCCCATACAGATCTGCTGGGGGGAAACAGATCTCGACTGTATAATAGATTTTGACACAACACCGTAACCTAGGGGAGGAGCTTATCGAAGGGTCAATTGATTGGATTTTTAAAAGTGCGTTTTACATACAGTACCAGAATTGAGCTAGGTTGTTTGATGGGAATGATTTAAAATGTTAGCGGTTTTCGTGACATCAGCTGAAATGGGAAGTCATTTCAGAGGTTTCAGTTTTTGATAACAGACTAACAAATAACAGATAACATGCACCAATGAATCGAGCACAATAATACCAAATGTGCATTTAAAAATGTAAATTGTGTCAGTTTTCATTTCACGCTCTGTTCACAGCATTCAGTTGATTCATTTTTGGGTGAACTATTCCCTTAATGTGAAATGTTGTTCCCAACTAATTTTCGGAATGCCGTATGTCGGAATGAAATGGGATATTCAATGAGGGCGTGACTTAATTTTGGCCATCGGGCATTCACTGGATCATGAAAGTGGGTGTTACCATAATGTACCATAATGCAGCCAGGTGGTTAAATTCAAGCAATGAAAAAAAAAGAGGGAATTATGACATCAGCTGAAAAGCAACGTTTTTTCAGAAGCGGATAACGTATTTGGCAACAGATTACGAAGACAAACACCCTATTTTTTATTTGAAATAACATGCACCAGTGAATCGAGCACAATAAGACCACGAACATGCTTTAAAAAAGTAAATATGGTCAATTTTGATTTCATGTTGACGATGAAAGCATTTGGTTGATTAATTCTGTTCGGTTTATCCCCCAAAGAAACAAATCCATTCCAGTAATAACTGATAACGTCAAACGTTTATTCGAGTGCACACTCTCCACTTGTATGTTCTCAGTGGTGGCAATCTTGGACTATTAAGTACCTGCACAAGAAGGTAAACACACTTTATCTAGAACATGCAACTAACCTTTTAACAGCTAGACTGCAGTTATGACACGTCATTCTAGACTCACGCAGCGTTGCGTTCAACTGCCCACAGCACATAATAATGGATGATATATTTAATGTAGCAATATTGCTTTTTGCAACATTATCACCTGCATATCCTCTTTGTATAGCTCATATGGGTGCACATGATTATGGTATCGGCTTCGTAACGGGTGCCTGCCTCCACTTGCGACAAGTTGTTAACTTTAAGTAGTCAGAAAAGCATAGAAAATTGCTTTTTTTGTGTTTGGCCGCAAATGTGTGTACCATAATGCAGTGGCCTCCTAATATTGTGTGACTAAAGGAACTTTCTACTGGAAATAACCAAATTGCATACCCCATAGAGTGCCTCCCGCAGAAGATTAATGCGGTAAATAAGTAGGCCTATATTTAGGCGCCCGGATTGTTAGAAAATGACTCATTGCCTCTCCTAGATCTAATTCACCATATTATTAAAACAGAAAAAAATAAATAAATAAATCAACTCCTGTTATGCAACATTACAGGTTCTCCTTGCTGGGCTCTGCTTGAAACAATGCAGTCTGTAAATAACTGCTCGTGAGGCCTGAATTGTACTGGACGATATGTGGGGAATATAGGACAGATTGAATGTATCGTAGCATTTACTGGAAAAGTTCACCCAGAAATGAAAAATCTGTCATTATTTACTCTCCCTCATATTTGTTAAACCCCCTATTACTTTTTTCCCCTTGTGGAACATAAAACTAACATAAAAGGAGAAATCTTTATTTCTATACAATGAAAGTGAATGGTGATTGTGGTTGTCAGTGCTTAGCACACCATTTCATATTCTGTTGACAGAATTTTCATTTTTGGGTCAACTATCTCTAAATCGTTCAATCTACTTCAAATAATCTTGTCGTGTACGCACGTGCTTGAATTTTGTTGCTTTTTGAAGCAGGAATATCGGTTGTGGGGATTTCACTTCTGAAAGTGAAATGCTTCCGAAATTTGAGGCAACGCAAAATAGGCTTCGTAAGTATTTTTCATGCATTAAAATGTTTTAGTAAAACATATATGTGAAGGTAAATTTAGCTGTTTATTATTTTGTAGTGTAAAATTGGTGCATGTATATAAATGAAAGTTATTAAATATAATTCTTTCATGTGTTCATTTAGTGAAAAATTGTGCGGAAAACATTCCTTGATTATTTTTAACTAGATTTTGCTTACATTAAGCATTGTGAATCCATAATCCTATGTCTTCGTAATCTTTTATCAAAATGTAGAGAAAAGACTTTCCTTTTCTGCTGATGTCACAAATTCCTCCATCCATCCTCATTCTAGTACGTGACAGCCACTTTTCATGATAATAACAGCCTGATCTCATACAAATTACGTGACTGTGGCGACATTTTTGCAAAATGATATTATGTGGTTCCTTACACGTATTATGGCAGTTCTGTGTGGCGCTAAAAGCGAGTTAAATGTTCTCCTAAACAGATGAAGTTTTTAAAGGAATAGTTCACCCAAAAACAGAACACAAAGGAAGATTTTTAGAAGAATATTTCAGCTCTGTAGGTCCATACAATGCAAGTGAATGGGTGCCAACTTTCTGAAGCTCCAAAAAGTACATATAACCATCATAAAAATAATCCATATTATTCCAGTGGTCTAAATAATGTCTTCTGAAGTGAAACGCTAGGTGAGTGTAAGAAATAGCTCAATATTTAAACTGTCTTAATAAAAATGTTCGCTTCTGGCCAGCTTGTCGAGGAGGGTGGAGTTCAAACGGCCTCTCGTGTGACGTAAGCGTGAAAGCCTCCTCTGCACAGATATTCATACGTAGGTTGCTTATTAGCAGCTGTTTCTATGGACCGCTGTACTGTTTCGACACAAAATCAGATTAAAAAATCTTCTCCACTCACTCACTTGCATTCAAACTGATTCAAAGAGCTCTCCTTGTTGACCATTCCAAGATTGCGCTTCAGTTGACGTCTCCAAACCAGCCGAATGAGGCATCTATGTATGATTACAACACTGCATTTCTGTTTTGTTTTTGATTTTTTTCTTCGTATTTCACATGTCAGTTCTTGCGTGAACTTGCCAGCGAGCTTGACCTCAACCCTCGTGAATTTTTAGTAAAAATATTATTTTAAATATTAATCTATTTCTTACACCTAGTGTTTCACTTCAGAAGACATTAATTAATCCACTGGAGTCTTAAGGATTACTTTTATGATGGCTATATGTGCTTTTTTGGCACCCATTCACTTGCATTGTATGGAACTACAGAGCTGAAATATTCTTCTAAAAATCTTCATTTGTGTTCTGAAGAAAGAAAGTCATACACATCTGGGATGTCAAGAGGGTGAGTAAATGAGAGAATTAAAATTTTTGGGTGAACTAATCCTATAAGGTTAATGCTCTATCGAGTTTTAAATCAACAAAACTGACCTCCCTACCCTAAACCTTAAACCTAAACCTAACCGATAGTGTCAGAAAAAGCAATTGTGAGATAAAAAAACACAATCATGTCATCATTTTGTGGTGTTTTTATGACACTTTCTGCTCACATGTGGATTCGCGTGCTCTTCGGGACTCGTACCCCGCTCCTTTATATCACAAGGGCAACGCTTTAACAGTTGAGCTACCACGCAATTTGATCACGCTCGAACAAGCTTTTAAATGTAGTTGTTGTCTAATGCAAACGTTAAAATGTGACATGCACGGAACAGGGTGAAAAGTAACTGATAATCTGCTGTTTTAATTTTTTACGTTTGTGATTCGTGTGAAAGTGAATAAAAGTCATTGTTGTAGTGCCTCTAGTGTTCATTTCACCAGGAAACTGCAGCGATACGAACGACAAGCCACGTAAAAATGTAGGTCTAGTAACGTGATTCTATGAGACCAGGTTGTAAAATAATGCTTCGCCCTACATTTTGTCTAGTTAAAGCTGCACTACGTAACTCTGTGCTCTCTAGTGACATCTGTGGTTGAAATGTAAAATTGCAAACAATTTGCGGAAGAATACATTACGTCCGTTGTGTTTCGACACTACTGCTCTGGCGGATTAATTTCATGATTTGAGGTTACCTGGACATCGCCTGTGTGATCATAACTGGAAGATATTCAGAGCCGGAGTCATAACGTGCTATTTTCATTATGTTATACGATTAAACGTTTAAAAATGAAATATAACTTGCTTTGATGAATGATGAATTTCACACATTTCTGACACTACACTCAAAGCACTTTTACATAGAGAACAGGGGACTCTCCTGAATCACAACCAGTTACTAGTATAGTTTAATATTCAATATTCAAGTGTTTTATCGACTATTAATGTTTGTATTGTAATGTATTATCAATTTAAGAGGTGAAACTCGTGATACTAATGATTTGAGTTCAGTGTAAGACTTTATTTTTACATTATTAATCTTGTCAACAAAATCAATGATGAAAACGTTTGTTGATGAAAGGTTTTTTGATTTCGTCAACGATAACGAAGACGAGACAAAAAAGGCTCATCATGAAGATTATTATATGATTTTATTAAAGTATACTGCTGATGAAAATATGATGATAAAAATGATACTGCAAGATAGCAACAGTGCAAGACATAAACAGAAGAAGAATAATCTTGATAATCTGTATATAGAAGAAGATATTAGTTATGGATTCATTTAATCCATTAATCCAGTGTGTTGGGCATTTCTCAGCTTGAGCTGTGTGAATTGAACTTGCCAACACCAGCAAAATGAACCACTTTAGATACCTCACTCAAATGCATCCTATTAATACATGAGATTCATCAATATATCCACAACATTTATGGAATAATTTACATCTGCACAATGAAACGGACAATGATGCACTAGTCAGAAAAATCATAACTTGTGTTGTGAATACACTGTTTTCATTAGAAACACGCTGCACGCAATGTTATATCCTTTCACTGAAAATTAATACGTCTTTAAAGCATAAATAATTCAGAGTACAGTATGCTAACTTCTAAAAAGTAGCTAATACTTCAGTCTATTCATTATTATTTCAGGACAAGGGCAGTAGGCCTTGTGTACAGTATGCACATTTATACTGTATGTCTGATACATGTTTACATTTGAAATTGTTTATACTTTTCTTTTCTAAATATTTGAATAGTTTGGTCTGTTACAGTTTGACAATTGTTTTTGTCCATTTTGCACGTCATCATCAAGTAAAAGATATTATTTTCCTTGACTAAAATTGTATGGCATTTTAGTAAAACTGACTAAAATGAATGAATATAACATGACAAAATATTGACTATTTTTAACAAAATAAAAGACTAAAACTGTGACTGAAAAAATGAACACGGCAGTTGATAAAGCAAGTAAAACTGAAGGCCTAATAACACTGTAAACTAAAAACATAAAACGAGCAATAATGGGGATAAAATATACTTTATTCAGCATGAAAATAATATGTACAAGAAGTCATACGTATTAATAAACATGCACAGTAACTTCGCCTGACAACGGATCGCGATCGGTAAACACATGGGTAATGTTCGATTCATAAAAGCATGACAACCGTACCAGACAACATACTGTATCCAATTCCAAGCATTATAGCGGGTAAATTACTTTGCCAAACAGATAACAGATAAACATCCATCCAGACTGCAGTGATGCCATCCTGAACTCTGTGATTGTGACTGACTGAACTGAACAGCGTCCTCAGCTGGAAGACGAGACAGCTGGCACTTCTTTTCTGTGTTTACGGACATGACGTCATGGCGCAAAGAGGAACGACATAAGCCAGCGATTTTGCACCAAATCATTTTTATAGGCTTACCGAAATGAATCGGGGTAAGGTAAGGACATTGTTTTGAACACTGATTGTTTATGTACTTAATCAATAATGGCAATTATGAAAGTAAAATGGTTTGCAAATGGAATTTCACGTTGACTTTACAAGTAGTAGTAATCAAATTCAGAGAGATTATCAGCTCGGCAGAATCACTCTCATCTGGATGTGAGCTGTCATGTCCGAATGGAAGCTGTTAGTAAAGAAAAGAGATAGACAGGCTTTCTAATGTTTCAGATACACTCGAACAGATCTGAGCGATGATAGAAACAGTATTTCCTGCCTGCGTCTTTCAAAGTGTAGATAACTCTGATAAGCCTCTGCTGTCCATTGTGTCTGAGTATCTCCCCACACAAGCTACAGTCTGAATCAATATTTGTTCAGAATATGTGTGTTTTGAGCTCCATCTTTTTGAATGAGTTTTATTCATATGCATCACGCAAGCGGTGTGTATTTATTTTGCAGCCTGTGTTGAAGGAAAAGTTCCCCCCAAATAGATCCTGATTTGATTCAGTTCTGATTTCTAAACTCTTACATTTTGATTTATTTGGTATATTTGAGTTAAAATGTCCATTTTGCTTACATATAAAAAATGGTGCATTTCAATTGCTATTTATTTAACCGATATACACTGGTGGCCAAAAGGAATAATGTGCAGATTTTGCTGTTTCAGAAGGAAATTGGTACTTTAATTCACCAGAGTGGCATTCAGCTGATCACAAAATATAGTCAGGACATTACTGATGTAAAAAAAACAGCACCATCACTATTTGAAAAAAGTCATTTTTGATCAAATCTAGACAGCAGCCATCACTCCAACACCTTATCCTTGAGTAATCATGCTAAATGTATCATTTGGTACTATAAAATCACTTGCCATTATATCAAACACAGCTGAAAGATATTTGGGTCATTAAATGAAGCTTAACATTGTCTTTGTGTTTGTTTTTGAGTTGCCACAGTATGCAATAGACTGACATGTCTTAAGGTCAATATTAGGTCAAAAATGGCAAAAAAGAAACAGCTTTCTCTAGAAACTCGACATTCAATCATTGTTTTGAGGAATGAAGGCTATACAATGCTTGAAATTGCCACAAAACTGAAGATTTCATACAAAGATGTACACTACAGTCTTCAAAGACAAAGGACAACTGTCTCTAACAAGTACAGAAAGAGATGTGGAAGACCAGATGTACAACTAAACAAGAGGATAAGTACATCAGAGTCTCTAGTTTGAGAAATAGACGCCTCACATGTCCTCAGCTGACAGCTTCATTGAATTCTACCCGCTCAACACCAGTTTCATGTACAACAGTAAAGAGAAGACTCAGGGGTGCAGGCCTTATGGGAAGAATTGCAAAGAAAAAGCCACTTTTGAAACAGAAAATCAAAAAGAAAAGGTTCGAGTGGGCAAAGAAACACAGACATTGGACAACAGATAATTGGAAAAGAGTGTTCTGGATCTTAACCCCATTGAGCTTTTGTGGGATCAGCTAGACTGTAAGGTGCGTGAGAAGTGCCCGACAAGACAGTCACATCTATGGCAAGTGCTACAGGAAGTGTGGGGTGAAATGTCACCTGAGTATCTGGACAAACTGACAGCTAGAATAACAAGGATCTGCAAAGCTGTCATTGATGCACGTGGAGGATTTTTTGATGAGAACTCTTTGAAGTAGTTTAAGTAGTTCTTAATTTTTCAAATTGTAATAGTAATTTTTCACGTTATTAATGTCCTGACTATACATTGTGATCAGTTGAATGCCACTTTGGTGAATAAAAGTACCAATTTCTTTCCATAAGAGCAAAATCTGTGCATTATTCCAAACTTATGGCCGCCAGTGTAATAATCAAAACAACCAAAACTGAAATAAAATGTAAAGTAAAAGTTGAAAATCGTTCTTGAGATTTTTGTGAATCCATATCGGGATCATTTGAATGAAGACTGCGATTATCAAAATATGTATATTTTTACCCAGCCCAAGCCAAAAATTTAAAATTCATAATTTACTCACCCTCATGTTGTTCTAAACCCATATGACTTCCATGGAACACAAAAGGAGATGTACAACAAAAACATACTGTAACTGGGACTGTCAAGCTCCAAAAAAAAAAAAAAAATAAAAAAATAAAAAAAAAAATAAAAAAAGTTTAAAAATTGACCATTAAAGTATCATACAAATAGTCTGTATGAATTGTGCACTTTTTTCCAAGTCTTCTGCAGTCATATGAACATACAAGACTGAAATTTAAATTTAATTAAGAAATTTAAGTGTTATTCACTGAAAATCCTTTTCCTCTGCCGGAGCTCTCAAATCTCATTCAAGATTCACTCTATGACAATTGTTGACCTGACAAAGAAAACTAACCATAGAAGAAAACAGCTTACAGCAATGCCTGCGATAGCGCCCCCTGTGGCAATGCTGAGAATGCAACACCCACTTGCATTGCATTGTGAATTGTAAAATGAAGGTAAATAAATGAATAAATAAAAAGGCTTGACTTTGTTTTTCATTTTCAATATAGACAAATTTACCTTGGCCAGCTGCTCTGCAAAGCAATATTACTGAGGGTTTCCACAGGGCAACATTAACTGAAAACTTTCAGCTACATACAGATTGCAGAGACATTATGTTGATTCAGTGAGCCTCAAAACTTTTGATGGCTTTTGGTGGCTAAACACAATTTGAAAGAGAAGCAACCATTAAATGGTGCAAGCAAATGGTGTAGCCTATGTTATATATTCAGTTCTAGTTCAAGATAAGGCAATCTTTAACCATAATATACATGGCCTGGGGATTTTATTATCTGTAATGTAAAGAGCGCCAGCACGCTATAAGAATTTCTCATCACGTATGAAAACTGATTGCTGACATATTACACAGGCATATTGAACATACTAAACCTGTTTCTCCTTCATATTCTGAATGTCATGTTGACAGTAAAATGGCTACAATTACTGCAACTGACGCGGTATGGCAGTATAATGACAAACACATTTTAAGCTATATCACATGAGGAATATCATCACATGGGGCCAGAAATGAATTAATGTTTTAACGTAAATAGTTCACCCACAAATTCTCAGTCTGTCATTATTTACTCACCTTAAAGTCTTTGTTTTTTTTTCTTCTTCCATGAAACACAAAGGTGAATTTCTAAAAAAAAGGTATTCACAGGGTTTATTTGCCATATAATGCAAGTGAATAGTGGCTCTAGTCTGTCAAGCACGAAAAACAAGAAATACACCATAAAACAACAGTTAAATTAATCAATACAACTCATGCTAAATATTCTATATAAACACAGTATATTCATGCTATACGTATATTAAGTATTCTGAAGCCATATGATCACTTTATGTGAAGAAATAATTACATTTAAAGGGATAGTTCACCCAAAAATGGAAATGCTCTCATCATTTACTCCCCCTTATGCCATCCCAGATGTATATGACTTTATTTCTTCTGCAGAACACAAATGAAGATTTTTAGAAGAATATTTCTCTGTAATAGCTCCATACAAAACAACTGAATCACGGCCAGAACTTTGAAGCTCCAAAAAGCACAAAAATGCAGCATAAAAGTAATCCATAAAACTCCAGTGGTTTAATCCACATCTTCTGAAGCATTACGATAAGTGTGGGTGAGAAACAGATCAATATTTATTCCTTTAATACTTTTTTTTTTTTTACTATAAATCTCCACTTTCACTTTCACTTCCACATTCTTCTTCTTTAGTTTTTTTGGGCAATTCACTATCTTTGTGCATATCACCACCTACTGGTTGGGGCAGGTCATAGGTGGAGATTTATATTGAAAAAATACTTAAATATTGTTTATATCTGTTCTGTATCAAAGTGATATATATATATATATATATATATATATATATATACACACACACACTGGCAGTCAAAAGGAATAATGTACAGATTTTGGAAGTTTCGGAAGGAAATTGGTACTTTAATTCACCAAAGTGGCATTCAGCTGATCACAAAATGTAGTCAGGACATTACTGATGTAAAAAAACAGTACCATCACTATTTAAAAAAATTCATTTTTGATCAAATCTAGACAGCAGCCATCACTCCAACACCTTATCCTTGAGTAATCATGCTAAATTGATCATTTGGTACTAGAAAATCACTTGCCATTATATCAAACACACACACACACACACACACATATAAATCTGTTTCTCACCCACACCTGTCATATCACTTCTGAAGATATGGATTTAACCACTGGAGTCGTGTGGATTACTTTAATGCTTCCTTTATTTGCTTTCTGGAACTTCTGAGTTCTGGTCACCATTCACTTACATTGTATGGACCTATAGAGCTGAAATATTCTTCTAAAAATCTTAATTTGTGTTCAGCAGAAGAAAGAAAGTCATACTCATCTGGGATGTCATGAGGGTGAGTAAATTATGAGTTAATTTTAATTTTTGGGTGATCTATCCCTTTAAGACGTTATTCTCCCTAAAATCAATTAAATCAAATATGGCAGCTACGTCAGTTACATCAAAGCTCATTGGTTCTTGCGACCTGTCATCGTGACGGTCACAATATGTGATGAGAACCAATGAAGTTTGATGTTATCAACGTAGCCGCCATATTTGATTTATTTGATTTGAGATTTGTTTATGCTTTTTTCACTCTTTGGTTAGATTGTGTAAGGGAAATAATTGTTACTTAGATGAATTATGATTTTCAAAAAAACTTTAATGATTAGAAGTCGGCGTTTGGGACATGGCATTAGAAAATAGTAAAAATAAATGATGTAAGGCATGGTACAAAGTGTCCAAGACAGTTTTAATGTGACCTTCATGTAATAGAAAGATAATAGATGTTTTAATAAAAATCAACCCATGGGACATTCAAGTTTAAGAAGTACCCTTTTATGTCTTTAATTTTCTTGTGAATTTCCCCAGATAGTCTGTATTGTTTGTAAAATGTTTTCTGGTTAATAACATACTAATTATGCTCTGCTGTGTGATCTGTAATGTACTGGGAACTCTTGGCCTCTCAAATTATAACTTTGAGAGGACACTTAATTTCCCACCATTTATTCAAAGCATTTGTGTTGAACTGATGGTGAAACACATGGAAAGTTTGCACAATCTGTGCTTCAGTTATCTATGACAGGGCAAATACAGCACACTCAATGGACAAGAAACACGTTCACAATCTGACAGTAACGCCTCAGCGCTACATGCTAATGGACTGATTGCTTATGCTAACAGATAAAACCATTTTCTACACAAAGTAACTAATAATCTTCTGTAGTCTGAAAATAGCATCAGGGCAACAACAGGGCTAAAGGTCCCCACACTGTTAAAAAAAAAAAAAAAAAAAAAAAAACAGTTAAATTAATTTAATTGAAAAAAATAAAAATAAAAAAAACTGGCAGCTGTGGTTGCCATAATAATTATGTAAAAAATACCGTAAAAATTTAAATAACTCTACAGAACAATCTGTAAATTATACAGTTTAAAATGTTGCAATTTACAAAAAAAAAAAAAACAAATATGTAAAAAATACAGTAAAAATTTAAATAACTCTACAGAACAACCTGTAAGTTATACAGTTTAAAATGTTGAAATTAAAAAAAAATGGCAGCTGTGGTTGCCAGAATAATTATGTAAATAAATACAGTAAAAATGTAAATAACTCTACAGAACAACCTGTAAATTTTACAGTTTAAAATGTTGCAATTTACAAAAAAAAAAAAAAAAAAAAAAAAGAAAGAAAAAAAAAAACAAAAAGAAAAATGGCAGCTGTGGTTGCCAAAATAATTATGTACAAAATACAGTAAAAAATTAAATAACTCTACAGAACAACCTGTAAATTTTACAGTTTAAAATGTTGAAATAAAAAAAAATGGCAGCTGTGGTTGCCAGAATAATTATGTAAAAAATACAGTAAAAATGTAAATAACTCTACAGAACATCCTGTAAATTATACAGTTTAAAATTTGCCAAAACAAAATAAATAAAAAATGACAGCTGTGGTTGCCAGAATAATTATGCAAAAAAATACAGTAAAAATGTAAATAACTCTACAGAACATCCTGTAAATTATACAGTTTAAAATGTTGCAATTTGCCAAAAATAAAAAATAAAAAATAAAAATGGCAGCTGTGGTTGCCAGAATAATTATGTAAAAAATACAGTAAAAATTTTAATAACTCTACAGAACAACCTGTGTATTTTACAGTTTAAAATGTTGCAATTTACAAAAGTACAAAAAAAAAAAAAAAACCAAACATTTTAAACCAATTAATCCAACAGCCCTTTTCTGCAGAATTAGCATGACTATGCTGGCATGAAAAAAAAAAAAATCTCTTACGTTTACGGTAAAAAAAATCATCATTCACTGTAAAAATTATGGAAACCATGTTTCAAGTTTTTTTGATGCCTGTATATTTTATGGTGCATTACCGTAGTTTATATATTATTAAATAATAGATTTGATTTATTAACCTACTGAAATTGTAAAAATCTGCTTTTTACTTTATAATGTATTTTTTTATCACCATAGTAATTTTAAAGGGCACTTGATGACATGAAGTTCATCAACAGTGGCTCTTCCAGGAGTAATGATCAATAAATATGTAGAGACGGTGCTCAGTGTCACTCACACAAACACTAAACACCATCAGGATAACACATGTGAAATTTAAATAATGCAGTAAACATTAACTAAATTACATTAAATATAAAACAGAACACCCCAATGTTCATAACTGATATTAAAAATAAGAAACATAACTATTCCCATGAAATATAATGAAATATGATGGGTCATGTAGGGAATTCTGGGAACGCCTGATTATTGTTTTTTATCATAATTTTAACAATAGTTAAAATACTCTCTTGTTAAACATAATATACATTTTTTACTGTTAATTATACAGGAAAATCATAATTTTTACATCTAAAAAAATAAATGTTTACAACATTTTACCATAAAACTACATGTATTGTCTTTTTAAATATTTACATTTTTTACCATATATTTTAAAGGAACTACCCATTAACTAAATTTTTTATTTATTTATTTTTATTTATTTATTTTTACTGTAGCATTATTACAGTCTTTTACCGTTAAAATTACAAACATTTTTTACAGTGCAGGGTAAAAGGCACTTTTGATTTTATTTTCTCCCAAAACACTAAATAGCAACTAAAACTACCTCAGCACTTTCCTAAACACCTGTTTGTCATTATGCACTGCAAAAATGTTCCTGATGCATGAGATCATCGTGTGCAGTCTCTAAAGGTTGATTTTGAGGTTATTTGATTGAACATTTAATAACTTTTAAAATGTTGCAAATGTATGCAGCTAAGGAGAATCCCTGAAAATACTTTAATTGTCATCAATTGTCAAGTTTTCAATAACTGTCCAATAAGTGAATGGATATTTGCTCCCTTATTGCAGGTCTAAACATTTATGAAGAATGTTCAAAGTGGGCACACATTGTCCGATTCAATCACAATGGAGATTCATTTGTTTATAGGATACTTTGTGAATGTTTATAGAGATGTTATGAATGCCAGATGTGATTGAAGTGAACAGGACATTTTGAATAAACATTGTCTTAATTTGTTACTCAAAAAAGGATTTTGTTGCCACAAAAGTATTTGCATAAGTTGACAAATCTTGCCCTGTAACTATTGCCCCAATATCTAATTTCTGTCCAACTTCAAGGCTTTTTAAAACTTTCAGGCATGGTTTATCAAGCCAACATCATTTTTGTTTCTAGATTAATGTAATATAGGTATCACTTTTAATTAAACACATATTATTCCTAATAGCCAACAGTATAGTAGCATATGAATTAGAACACTATATCAATAAGTACTAAAGCAAATATATTATTACTTTGAGGTGTGCTCTTACTTGATAAAACAATAAATAAAAAAATAAAAAAAGAAGAAAAAAGTAAAATATCAGCAGTTGTGGTTGTCAGAAATGTACCATTAAAAAAAAAAGAAAAGGTGACCATGTTTCAGGCTTTACAGGATGTAATTTTGATTCCTATGTATTTTACGGTTTACTAACGTTTATTAAATGATAAAAGCTTGAGATACTTACATTCTGAAACTATAAAAGTCTGCTTTTAACTTTAAAGCGTATTGTTATGGCACTTCTCATAAAGAGTAGTGGTGTAGCTCAGTGTCCTGGCCAAATCCATTGGCCCTTATATATCATGGCCTCCTAATAATCCCCTTCCATTAATTGGCTCTATAACTCTACTCTCTCCTCTCCACCAATAGCTAGTGTGTGGTGAGAGCACTGGCGCACTATGGCTGCTGTCGCATCATCCAGGTGGATGCTGTACACTGGTGGTGGTTGAAGAGATTCCCCCTATATGATGTAAAGCGCTTTGAGTGCCTAGCAAAGCGCTATATAAATGTAAGGAATGAATTAAACACTGTAGTAACTACATAAAACCACATAATGACTTAAAGCTCATCAAGAGTGACCCTTACAGGAGCAATAATTAATACAGAGACAAACACAAAACACCATCAGGGTAACACATGTGACACTAAAATAATGTAATAAACATGAAATATTATGAAATATAATGGGTAACAGAGGGACTTCTGGAAACGCCTGTTTATTGTTTTTTATCTTCATTTTGACAATAGTTTACCGTAAAAATACTTGTTTTTCTCTTGTTTAACATTTTTTACCATTAATTATACGGTAAAATCATACCCTTTAACCAATTAACGTTTTTTTTTTTTTTCTTGGATTTTTTACATTCTTTTACCATTCAAATTAAGGATATTTTTTTTGTGATACAGTGGGTTAATGTGATTAAAATAAGTGTTACTATCGTCCACGAAACTGGGAGAATTGTACAAATCTGGCTTGTATTAAATACGAATATCCAGTCTTTCCCAGTATAAGTCTCTATATGGCATAGAAACTTTTGGAAATGTAGAAAATGTTACAGTTGTCCCTAGTCTCCCCTACATGAATAATAAAATCCTTTCTACAAAGATGTCAAGGGTTTTTAACATATATTTATCTCCCGCTATTTTTAAGAAGTGTTTTTTTTTTCTATTCTCGTTTCCACAGTTTAACTCAGAAAGTGACTGTAAATTCAGTTTCTTCAACAGACACTGGTGTTAGCGTAGAAACATGCAACTATTTGGGCTGCTGGTAGAAACCCAATGTACAAACAGATCTGGATACAGTAGAAACACACTGGCTTAAGCATTTGTTTATGATGGCCTTTTCACTGACTGCACGACTAACGCATCTCTGATAGCTACACGAGTCATTTGTCTTCCTCTGTTGGTCATGTTTACGCTGCTTTACTGGATTTCACACAGTTCTTTGTTTGAGAGACTACTGACTCCACAAAACCTCCCGCTCACAAAGACAAATACATAAGTAGTATTCAGAGGCAATTTCCATTGTCAGCATTTCTCAGGACAAGATATTTAGGGGTTGGGAGTGAGCGATGAAATATGACAAACAAATCAATGTGAGACTATGATGAATGGATGGCATCTATAAGTCAAGGTATGTTGTGCATATAAACTTATATGTAATGTGCAAAGATGAAGGTTAGAGAGTTAGATAGAGGCAAAGACACTCTACAGTAGCACTGACTAGTCTTAAAGTAACTGATAGGAAGAGTTCACCACAAAATTACAATTTTGTCACATTCGATCGTCCTCGTGTTGTTCCAAACCCTTCTATGCTTATATTTACAGTACATTCAGCTAAATATTTTATTTGTGTTCCACAGAATGCAGGAAAAACTACAGTACACTAGTTTGGATCGATGTAAGGGTGAAGAAATTAAGACAGAATTTTTATTTTGAGTGAACAGTCCCTTTTAATCAGTGGTTTTCAACTGGTTTTGCTTGATTTCATCAAGTGCAACCCAAACAGTGCCTAAATGGTTCACCATATAAAGGTAAACAATTGAAATTGATTAATTTTTTCATTAACTGTATAGATACATTGATCCACCTGTAATGGTTGAATAGGAAAGTCGGACGTTTTGGTTTCTAATTGTCTCTTAAATTCTGATGCTATTGTAACGGTGGCCAGCTGATAGATAGCTGTGCAATGTGTTTAAACCTCACTCTCCTGACCTCAAGAGGTGCATTAATGACTGACGCTAGGGGCTGTAGCCTTTAGCCTCTTTGTTAGTGCGCCCACCTCCCATGCTGGAGACATCGGTTTGAGTCCCGTATGGAGAGGGAAGAACAGGAGCGTCACAATGGTGTCGTGACCTGGATGGGAGTGAGGTTTGGGGGGAGAGTGTAACAGTGGCCAGCTGATAGATAGCTGTGCAATGTGTATAAACCTTACTCTCCTGACCTCAAGAGGTGCACTAGCGACTGACGCTAGGGGCTGTAGCCTTTAGCCTCCTTGTTAGCGTGCCCGCCTCCCTTGCAGGAGACGCCGATTCGAGTCACGTACGGAGCGGGATAGGAGTGAGGTTTAGGGGGTGAATGTAACAGTGGCCAGCTGGTAGGTAGCTGTGCAATGTGTATAAACCTCACTCTCCTGACCTCAAGAGGTGCACTAACGACTGACGCTAGGGGCTGTAGCCTTTAGCCTCTTTGTTAGCGTGCCCGCCTCCCTTGCAGAAGACGCCGATTTGAGTCACGTACGGAGCGGGATAGGAGTGAGGTTTAGGGGGTGAGTGTAACAGTGGCCAGCTGGTAGGTAGCTGTGCAATGTGTATAAACCTCACTCTCCTGACCTCAAGAGGTGCACTAACGACTGACGCTAGGGGCTGTAGCCTTTAGCCTCTTTGTTAGCGTGCCCGCCTCCCTTGCAGAAGACGCCGATTTGAGTCACGTACGGAGCGGGATAGGAGTGAGGTTTAGGGGGTGAGTGTAACAGTGGCCAGCTGGTAGGTAGCTGTGCAATGTGTATAAACCTCACTCTCCTGACCTCAAGAGGTGCACTAACGACTGACGCTAGGGGCTGTAGCCTTTAGCCTCTTTGTTAGCGCACCCGCCTCCCTTGCAGGAGACGCCGATTCGAGTCACGTACAGAGAGGGATAGGAGTGAGGTTTAGGGGGTGAGTGTAACAGTGGCCAGCTGGTAGGTAGCTGTGCAATGTGTATAAACCTCACTCTCCTGACCTCAAGAGGTGCACTAGCGACTGACTATAGGGGCTGTAGCCTTTGGCCTCCTTGTTAGGAGACGCCGGTTCGAATCCCATATGGAGTGGGATGAACAGGAGCTTCAGAATGGTGCCGTGACACGGATGGGAGTGAGGTTTAGGGGGGTGAGTGTAACGGTGGCCAGCTGATAGATAGCTGTACAATGTGTATAAACCTTACTCTCCTGACCTCAAGAGGTGCACTAGTGACTGATGCTAGAGGCTGTAGCCTTTAGCCTCCTTGTTAGTGTGCCCGCCTCCCGGAGACGCCGGTTCGAATCTCGTACGGAGTGGGTAGAACAGGAGCGTCATACTATCATACATTTCCGGCAGCCAATAATTTACCTCATAAAACACAATGACATAAATTATGTTTATCCTTGTTGCAAGTGAATCTGTGTTCAATGTAGTCTGGGTTGTATGGTTTTAGAGGACGATTCATTTGCACCAACATACCGTAGAATTTGACAGGACACATTTGACATCACCAACAAACGATAGTGTTGAGTATTATTTTGCTATTTTAACTATGCAAGATTATACGGTTAGTTGCATTTTATTATTTACACTGAGCATTGTTTTCCCATGCTGTCCGTGACGCTATTAGAACAGACCTTCGATCCACCAGACAAGAACCACTGCTGTAAAGTTCTCGACTTCACAGAGCACATCTGCAAGATTAAAAAAAAAAGTCTATGGACTGTTATTGGTTTTATTCTCTGCGACATACAGAAGCAGTTTCACCTTTCGCTCTGCGCCGGCCTCCACGAGTTCACCGCTAGGTTAGATATTGATCAAGACCTCCTCAGCAAGGTACTTAACCCCGACACACTGTAAATGATGCCACCGTGAGCACTATCTGCTGGCCTTGTTATGCTGTGTTGCTCATGTCAGGAGAAAATAGGAAAACTAACAGTGCACCTGTGAAATCCTCCCTCCCTTTAACAGTCTCTTGGTTTCTTTTATCTCATGCACACTTTTAAAGGGATAGATCACCCAAAAAAGAAACTTCTGTCATCAGACATATCAGACAAATCAGGCATAGAGATAAAGCAGGACAATATACCATGGTCTATTTAAATAATCGATTCTGATTGGTTGGAATGCGTGCATTAAAATCTTTTAATGCACAGGTAGTTTCAGTCAGTTTTAATCACCGTTCTATATTATCGCTCTTACTCTGCTTTCCTCCGTAATGAGACATTGTGAGAGTTTTATGCCTCCATTCAAACTACCTCTATTAACTGATTTTTAAGATTTACACATTTTAATTTCATAACAAAATTTGATCAAATTAAATTGTGAAATTTAATTCCATCAAAAGTAACCTTTAACTAAATTATATGACTAAAGCTTGAATATATTTTATAAATATCCATTTATTATAAGTTTTAATAAGAAATCTATCTGTCTGTCTGTCTGTCTGTCTGTCTTTATCTATCTATCTATCTATCTATCTATCTATCTATCTATCTATCTATCTGTCTGTCTGTAGATCTATCTATCTATCTATCTATCTATCTATCTATCTATCTATCTATCTATCTATCTGTCTGTCTGTCTTTTCTATCTGTCTGTCTGTCTGTCTGTCTTTTCTATCTATCTATCTATCTATCTATCTGTCTATCTATCTATCTATCTATCTATCAATCTATCTATCTATCTGTCTGTCTGTCTGTCCTATCTATCTATCTATCTATCTATCTATCTATCTATCTATCTATCTATCTATCTATCTATCTATCTATCTATCTATCTATCTATCTATCTATCTGTCTATCTATCTATCTATCTATCTATCTATCAATCTATCTATCTATCTGTCTGTCTGTCTGTCCTATCTATCTATCTATCTATCTATCTATCTATCTATCTGTAGATCTATCTATCTATCTATCTATCTATGTCTGTCTGTCTGTCTGTCTGTCTGTCCTATCTATCTATCTATCTGTCTATCTATCTATCTGTCTATCTATCTATCTATCTATCTATCTATCTATCTATCTATCTATCTATCTATGTCTGTCTGTCTGTCTGTCTGTCCTATCTATCTATCTATCTATCTATCTATCTATCTATCTATCTATCTGTCTATCTATCTATCTGTCTATCTATCTATCTATCTATCTGTCTGTCTGTCTGTCTGTCTGTCTGTATATATACATATAAAACTATAAACAAGATAGACTGAGGTGACATGATCCTGACAATATACAGTATATTAAAGTTCATAACAAATTTCCATCAAATAGATTTAAGTAGTCTTTAACAAACTAAAAAACTAAATATTGTATTATTTTAATATAGTTAATTTAGTGAAAGATTGCAAAATTAAATGTGATGGAAATGTATGAAACTTACATGTGTAAATCTTAAAATGTATCTGTTGAGCATAACTATTGTATAAATTAAGTTTAAAATACATATAAATTCTAGTCCCCATAATTTCATTGTTGTTCTAATCAAGCAGTTAGGGAATTTGAGATAGTTGTAATATATAATATATAATAATTCACATTTTTTAATTTTTAGAATTGATTAAATTGACGTTTTTGACATAAAGGGATGGCACAGCCTCTTATGTGGTAAGAAAAATTACATTTCTGACCCTGGTGTAACCTGATGGGTTAATTCAGTCATACTAAATGTCATTTGTGACTTTAATAAAGCCAGTGATGGTTAAATGTGACAAAACAGTTTAGATGCGACCACATGAAGCACACGTTTAGGTTGCCTGACAAACATAACAGTTTCAGTCCCGTTATTGCAGACAGAACTCGCTTCATCCTCCCCTCCATCACTCCTTTTATTCAGTCTAGAGTTTCTCCTCATCGCCACAAGAGGCTGCGCGTTCCGTGCGTGCGCTGCCATACACGCTCTGCTGGAGAAAGAGAAGAGACTGGAGATGAGCGCATCGCATCGCTTCTGTCTCCGCCGCTCACATCGCGCCGCATTCAGGATCGTACCTTCATACAGGAGCATCACAATTACCAGCAACTCAGTGCGTAAAATCCACAGGCGATGCGGTTGTATCCGAACTGCACTCCAGGTAATGCTTCTCTCAGTAAACTTGTGCATTTATATAGTCCTAGCGACTATTGCGGTGTAGTTATTATGTAGCAGATGAGAGTCATTTATTGAAATAAATTATGCTGGTGGAGAGGTATTGATAAGGCGCTGCGCGCGGTGCGCATTTGATCTCGGAACTTGTTGCCGGTTTAGTTTGTGTCGGAAACGATGAGCCGTTTGATCTTTAATGCGTCGTTTGTTTCAGATATTATGAATTGTTTTATTTGCGTTGTTAAAAAGTTGCAAAGAGTTGACCGAATATTTTTCAATGCGGTGAAATCCAGATGATGAACCATTGATCATATTTCAAATCTGCCTTTTCCTAGGCTATATCAACCATGCTATTAATATAATAATCATTATTTATTCTATTTGTAGTATAGTAACCACAAATTAACCATGGTTTTACTACAGTAACCATATTGTAGTGTTTGTAGTAAAATCAGAACAAAATATGGTTTGGCTTTACTACAGTAATCTTAGTTTATCCATGCTATTTGTAGTAGGACAAAAGAATGCAGGAAATAAAAAAAAAATAAAAACATGATACACTATATAAACCATAGTTGGTTTGGTTATTACATTTTACTATAGTAAAACAATGGTTAATTTTTGTAAGGGTGCTGATATACAGTACATGAAAAAAAAAAAGTTTATTGCTGTGATGTGTTGAATTGTAATTTTACGCATTGTCGATATACAAGTTGTCAACTTGTCAGTATTAACCAACAGATAGACAGGCTATGCATATGTAATCATTTTACCTGAAACACTGAATTTCTGTATTAATTTTCACTTATCAATAAATATTGTTTACAGTGAAGATGGGCAGCCTAGTGATTTTCATTCAAGTTATTTAGTATTTAAACTTGAGAAATGTGTTCAGTATTAATCAAGTGAATATGTCTTCATGTGCTACTAAATGTGAAGTTGAGCACGTAAAGATGTGCAATGGACGAGGGAACATATTGGTAGTTTAGCAAACACTCCAAAGCAAATAATGACATTTTAGGACTAGAAAGCCTTTGAATTTAAAATCTGAATTGTTCTGTGCTTTGTTTGTGGATTATAAATTATTTATTGTGGATAATTATGAGTTTAGGGAATTTTAACACTTCCCAGTTTCTTAATTCGTATTTAGCTGATAATTAACTCCTTATATGTTTGCTTTTGATAATGCATGCATGCAAGCTGATATACATTTGAGTGCATTATCTAATGCATAGATTTAGTAATGCATAGACCTAATGGAAAAGCATTAACTGGCCTCATCATGGATGAATTGTTCTATGCTTAAAGTTTCTCTAAAAGCTAAGAAATGACTAGTGGCATGGGTTAAATTGCACATGCCCTTTATTAATTCACTGAAATCCTTGTGCACACTGAGTATCTTTGTCGTGATTTTGCATATTTTATTCATTTGATTGTATTTGCATTAGGAATCGTATAACAACTCCACCAATGTTTACACACATTTTTCTTGTAGTTACCGGCGAGAGCTAGGGGATAAGTCAACATCTCTAAAGGTTCTGTCTCCTGAGTGAGCACAAACCTTTTATGTCTACTACGTGTGTGGGAAAAAGTCAGTTTAGAAAGGGAGACCGGTGTGTGTGAAAGTTGACAGCTTTTCCTCAAGCGCTCGCCACGGACGAACCTCTCTTGGTGGCAAACTGGTGGTGTTTTCCCCCGTGTTGTATGCTGGGCTAGATCTCAGCTCAATCCTTCAAGCATCTCGACTCCTTTCGCACTGATTTGTGTCATTTACCCGGCTCTCCATTGGACTCGTTGGAGCCTGCTTTTGGAACTTGATATCCAATCAGCGATTTTTGGATTATCCAATTAGCCGACTGATGTATGTCCAGAGATGGCTTAAAGCATTGCACCTGGGATTATCCAAAGCTAATGAAACCTGAGCTGCGTCAGTGCATGCCAGCGTGAATGTTATTACTGCATAAATGTTTAATGCAACCAACAATTACAAACACAATGACGTGAGTTGTTGGCTGCTTTCATACTATGAATAACAGGAGGTTGCATTGCATGCATTTCTGGTATGGAGTGCAACAGTGCCTGCCAACTTTTTCAGCCGTCTTGCTTCCATTGGGATTTCAATTAAGTACTTTATAAAAGAGTTCTAAGCCTTGAACCAAACCAACCACCTCTGAGGTAAATTACATCATCACAAACTTTGATTTGAAGCAAAAAAAAATCTTTTAAAATCAAACAAATAGACAAAAGTTCAATATTGTGAATTAATGTCTTTAATTAGAGAATAAACTATAATCTCATGAAGCATTGCAAATGATGTAATCGAATTAAAAACGATGGGAAATTATAAAACTATTGATTAAAAGTTGAGTATAAATATACAAACAATATGTTTTATTGCAAAATATTCAGATATATACAAATATATAAGTAGTTTGAGAGTGTAGGGAGTGTAGTGCTTAACTTGACTGCGTCATTCACAGTGCATCATGGGAGTGAGCGGTCGCTGCAGAGCTCTTTTGGTGCGCTTTGTTCACCGTGATTCTCTGACTAGTCGATAGTTTCTCTTCAGGTTAATAGGTAGTGTAGTTCTTCACCAGGAATATCTCTAATAAACATAATTTTTGAAACAATGCAGATCATTTTTTCAACAGAAGCATATATCATCGATTAACAACCTCTAAACTCACGGTAGGTTTGTCCATAAAGGTTTATAAGTTATCGTTAAAAATCAGTTCCCCTATGGAGAAAACGAATGGGATTTTTACTTCTGTCATCTATTGACAGAAATGATGCTTAAGAGGCCAGTAGCATGCAAGTGCAGAATGCTGTCAGCATATTTTTCATACAAACACATGCTGTGAACTCACATAAACTAATGTGCTATAGATTTGTTGTGATTTATGTCTAGCGCCTGGCCCTGTCGCCTTCAGGCCCTCAAGTCTCAGGGCGCAGACATAAGCCCATTTTTTGATAGATCGTGTGTATGAAGCAACGTGCCCCGGACAACATTGATTATCCTTTACTGAGTCTGAGAATAAACCTGAGCTCCGGAGTGAGGGGGTGGGGAAGTTGATGTATGTGGCCAGAAGGGTGGTGCAGATGACAGATATGGGTTACAAATGAGCGAGGTTTTATGACTCCTGGAAAGAGGACTATCAGGCGTTTAATTGATCTACGCCTGCCTTTGGGAGTCCAGGGATCACCGCTGCAGTTTCGCACCTGCTTTAGGTGCCTCTGCGGCAGACCTTTGCTCAAATTATCTGCTGTGTTACAGTCCCACACCTGCTCTGAGATCCAGCTAATGCCAAAGGAGCTCGACCCGCCGTGCTTCCGCCTCGCTCTCTTCCTGAATGTGTGGGCCTTTTCACACAGTATCCCATAAAACAAGGGCTTCTTTCTCTCAGAGTGGACGATACATACATGATATGTGTATCGTAACATTTCACCTAAAACAACTTGAAGGCATTTGGGGTCTTCTGAAGTTGACAGACAGAGCGAGACAGATAGATAGATAGATATAGGAAACATATAAAACTATTAATTGAATCTTTATATTTATATTTATGCAATAGACTGGCATGTCTTAAGGTCAATATTAGGTCAAAAATGGCAAAAAAGAAACAGCTTTCTCTAGAAACTCATCGGTCAATCATTGTTTTGAGGAATGAAAGCTATACAATGCTTGAAATTGCCAAAAAACTGAAGATTTCATACAAAGGTGTACACTACTGTCTTCAGAGACAAAGGACAACTGGCTCTAACAAGGACAGAAAGAGATGTGGAAGACCAGATGTTCAACTAAACAAGAGGATAAGTACATCAGAGTCTCTAGTTTGAGAAATAGACGCCTCACATGTCCTCAGCTGACAGCTTCATTGAATTCTACCCGCTCAACACCAGTTTCATGTACAACAGTAAAGAGAAGACTCAGGGGTGCAGGCCTTATGGGAAGAATTGCAAAGAAAAAGCCACTTTTGAAACAGAAATACAAAAAGAAAAGGTTCGAGTGGGCAAAGAAACACAGACATTGGACAACAGATAATTGGAAAAGAGTGTTATGGATCTTAACCCCATTGAGCTTTTGTGGGATCAGCTAGACTGTAAGGTGCGTGAGAAGTGCCCGACAAGACAGACACATCTATGGCAAGTGCTACAGGAAGTGTGGGGTGAAATGTCACCTGAGTATCTGGACAAACTGACAGCTAGAATGCCAAGGATCTGCAAAGCTTTCATTGATGCACGTGGAGGATTTTTTGTTCTGACATTTTTTTTTCAAATTGTAATAGTAATTTTTCACGTTATTAATGTCCTGACTATACATTGTGATCAGTTGAATGACACTTTGGTGAATAAAAGTACCAATTTCTTTCCATAAGAGCAAAATATGTACATTAATCCAAACCTTTGGCCGCCAGTGTATATATATAAACCAGAAATGGTAGCTAGATAGACAGACAGACAGATATACAGGTGCATCTCAATAAATTAGAATGTGGTGAAAAAGTTCATTTATTTCAGTAATTCAACTCAAAATGTGAAACTCGTGTATTAAATAAATTCAATGCACACAGACTGAAGTAGTTTAAGTCTTTGGTTCTTTTAATTGTGATGATTTTGGCTCACATTTAACAAAAACCCACCAATTCACTATCTCAACAAATTAGAATATGGTGACATGCCAATCAGCTAATCAACTCAAAACAACTGCAAAGGTTTCCTGAGCCTTCAAAATGGTCTCTCAGTTTGGTTCACTAGGCTACACAATCATGGGGAAGACTGCTGATCTGACAGTTGTCCAGAAGACAATCATTGACACCCTTCACATGGAGGGTAAGCCACAAACATTAATTGCCAAAGAAGCTGGCTGTTCACAAAGTGCTGTATCCAAGCATGTTAACAGAAAGTTGAGTGGAAGGAAAAAGTGTGGAAGAAAAAGATGCACAACCAACCGAGAGAACCGCAGCCTTATGAGGATTGTCAAGCAAAATCGATTCAAGAATTTGGGTGAACTTCATAAGGAATGGACTGAGGCTGGGGTCAAGGCATCAAGAGCCACCACACACAGACGTGTCAAGGAATTTGGCTACAGTTGTCGTATTCCTCTTGTTAAGCCACTCCTGAACCACAGACAACGTCAGAGGCGTCTTACCTGGGCTAAGGAAGAGAAGGACTGGACTGTTGCACAGTGTTCCAAAGTCCTCTTTTCAGATGAGAGCAAGTTTTGTATTTCATTTGGAAACCAAGGTCCTAGAGTCTGGAGGAAGGGTGGAGAAGCTCATAGCCCAAGTTGCTTGAAGTCCAGTGTTAAGTTCCACAGTCTGTGATGATTTGGGGTGCTATGTCATCTGCTGGTGTTGGTCCATTGTGTTTTTTGAAAACCAAAGTCACTACACCCGTTTACCAAGAAATTTTGGAGCACTTCATGCTTCCTTCTACTGACCAGCTTTTTAAAGATGCTGATTTCATTTTCCAGCAGGATTTGGCACCTGCCCACACTGCCAAAAGCACCAAAAGTTGGTTAAATGACCATGGCGTTGGTGTGCTTGACTGGCCAGCAAACTCACCAGACCTGAACCCCATAGAAAATCTATGGGGTATTGTCAAGAGGAAAATGAGAAACAAGAGACCAAAAAATGCAGATGAGCTGAAGGCCACTGTCAAAGAAACCTGGGCTTCCATACCACCTCAGCAGTGCCACAAACCTCCATGCCACGCCGAATTGAGGCAGTAATTAAAGCAAAAGGAGCCCCTACCAAGTATTGAGTACATATACAGTAAATGAACATACTTTCCAGAAGGCCAACAATTCACTAAAAATTGTTTTTTTTATTGGTCTTATGATGTATTCTAATTTGTTGAGATAGTGAATTGGTGGGTTTTTGTTAAATGTGAGCCAAAATCATCACAATTAAAAGAACCAAAGACTTAAACTACTTCAGTCTGTGTGCACTGAATTTATTTAATACACGAGTTTCACAATTTGAGTTGAATTACTGAAATAAATGAACTTTTCCACGACATTCTAATTTATTGAGATGCACCTGTATAGTAAATGTATTAATCTCTTAATTTAATCTTTATATTTAATATAGTAAAAATAAAAATGTTTTTCATGTACATATATAAAATGTAAAACATTAAAATGTAAATAGATAAATCTTTATGTAGAAAACAATAACTCTTAATATAAATATTTAATTGTTTAAAATTTTAACTATATGTAACATTTTAAACTCTTAATTAAATCTTTATATTTATTTAACACACACACACACACACACACACACACACACCCATGTTGGTGCAGGACTCTCCATAGACATAATGATTTTTATACTGTATGAACTATAGATTCTATCCCCTAACCCCAACCCTAAACCTAACCCTCACAAAAAACTTTCTGCATTTTTACATTTTCAATAAACATCGTTTAGTATGTTTTTTAAGTGATTTGAATTATGGGGACACTAGAAATGTCCTCATAAACCACATTTGTAGCATATTACCCTTGTAATTTGTAACCTAAAAAAAAGTCCTCGTAAACCACTTAAACCTGCCAACACACACACACACACACACACACACATATATCAAATAAGTGGTTATATATATATATATACATACATACAGGTGCATCTCAAATTAGAATGTCGTAGAAAAATTCATTTATTTCAGTAATTCAACTCAAATTGTGAAACTCGTGTATTAAATAAATTCAATGCACACAGACTGAAGTAGTTTAAGTCTTTGGTTCTTTTAATTGTGATGATTTTGGCTCACATTTAACAAAAACCCACCAATTCACTATCTCAAAAAATTAGAATACATCATAAGACCAATAAAAAAAATACATTTTTAGTGAATTGTTGGCCTTCTGGAAAGTATGTTCATTTACTGTATATGTACTCAATACTTGGTAGGGGCTCCTTTTGCTTTAATTACTGCCTCAATTCGGCGTGGCATGGAGGTGATCAGTTTGTGGCACTGCTGAGGTGGTATGGAAGCCCAGGTTTCTTTGACAGTGGCCTTCAGCTCATCTGCATTTTTTGGTCTCTTGTTTCTTATTTTCCTCTTGACAATACCCCACAGATTCTCTATGGGGTTCAGGTCTGGTGAGTTTGCTGGCCAGTCAAGCACACCAACACCATGGTCATTTAACCAACTTTTGGTGCTTTTGGCAGTGTGGGCAGGTGCCAAATCCTGCTGGAAAATGAAATCAGCATCTTTAAAAAGCTGGTCAGCAGAAGGTAGCATGAAGTGCTCCAAAATTTCTTGGTAAACGGGTGCAGTGACTTTGGTTTTCAAAAAACACAATGGACCAACACCAGCAGATGACATTGCACCCCAAATCATCACAGACTGTGGAAACTTAACACTGGACTTCAAGCAACTTGGGCTATGAGCTTCTCCATCCTTCCTCCAGACTCTAGGACCTTGGTTTCCAAATGAAATACAAAACTTGCTCTCATCTGAAAAGAGGACTTTGGACCACTGGGCAACAGTCCAGTTCTTCTTCTCCTTAGCCCAGGTAAGACGCCTCTGACGTTGTCTGTGGTTCAGGAGTGGCTTAACAAGAGGAATACGACAACTGTAGCCAAATTCCTTGACACGTCTGTGTGTGGTGGCTCTTGATGCCTTGACCCCAGCCTCAGTCCATTCCTTGTGAAGTTCATCCAAATTCTTGAATCGATTTTGCTTGACAATCCCATAAGGCTGCGCTTCTCTCGGTTGGTTGTGCATCTTTTTCTTCCACACTTTTTCCTTCCACTCAACTTTCTGTTAACATGCTTGGATACAGCACTCTGTGAACAGCCAGCTTCTTTGGCAATGAATGTTTGTGGCTTACCCTCCATGTGAAGGGTGTCAATGATTGTCTTCTGGACAACTGTCAGATCAGCAGTCTTCCCCATGATTGTGTAGCCTAGTGAACCAAACTGAGAGACCATTTTGAAGGCTCAGGAAATCTTTGCAGGTGTTTTGAGTTGATTAGCTGATTGGCATGTCACCATATTCTAATTTTTTGAGATAGTGAATTGGTGGGTTTTTGTTAAATGTGAGCCAAAATCATCACAATTAAAAGAACCAAAGACTTAAACTACTTCAGTCTGTGTGCACTGAATTTATTTAATACACGAGTTTCACAATTTGAGTTGAATTACTGAAATAAATGAACTTTTCCACGACATTCTAATTTATTGAGATGCACCTGTATATAATTTTGCTTTATCTAATGTTTTGCTGGCTTTCATGAAACTCTTTTGAAAAACAAAATTTTAACTCTTTAACTTCATGAAGTTCAGCTCTCAATTTGAACAATTTATTTGCTTTTCATTCTCAGTTTTTCTTTAAATTCACTTGCCATTCACAATCTTTTATCCCTATGGTTTATAACTTTGGAATGAAGGTATTATTTGAATAAATGCAGCATTTGACCTTGTCCCAAGTTTGCCTTTGTCGTTATTTTCTGGCTCCTACCAGCGTCGTGCCAACAACTGTGAAGTAAAATTGAAAGGCTGTGTTTTAACAATGTTTACATGCACGTAGGGCTGGGTGATGCATCGAATACCTATGATGTAATCGCGAGGATTTGCTGACAATATAAAATTCAACAATATTGTGAATATCGTGATGATTTTAATGAGCCTTTTATTTGGCCTTTAAGTTTCATAGAGTGCATCACCATTAGACTAATTTCACGATTCCTCAGGGCTGTATAATAATCAAAACAACATCAAAATGTCAATGTAATCATATGTGATTATTTAACTGCCAAAGGCTGCGATTAGAATGAACCAGCGACGCGCTGATCTGTGCACGCGTGGGGGCTCGTGTTTTTAGTTCAGTTCGCCTGTATTGTGAAGAACTGCAGATTCAAGCATTTGTACTAATGCACAATTCTAAACATTAGTAACCGCTGTGAAGTTATTATACAAATCTACAAATGCAGCACAGTAAAGGAGAGTTCCCTATCTGTCACTGACTCGACGTTGTGTTGATGTAGTGACACTAGGGTTCACTCTTGGGAGCCCGAGACACCTCTGGTCTTTGATAAAATATGCATGCCACTCCCTCAGACATACGGGTATAAAATGAGCTGGTATGCAACCACTCATTCAGATTTTCTCTTTGGAGCATAACGGTCATGCTCACTGAGCTGAATTCCCACGACTGTTCATTCACCTCTGCTGGATCTGACGGCGCATTTCAGCGGCTTCTCCCCCTCTGCACTGGTGCACTGCAGAGAATGCCCCTGGGCGCTTCAGCAGAAATAAAAGAGTATATTTCTCTAAAAGAGCGGCACACACGGAACGTCTTTTTAAAGACGCGTCTTTTTAAAGATGCCTTTCCTTTGTGTGTTATTCCTGGTTGCACTCGTTATCTCTCACCTTCTGATGGTCACGATCACTGTCTTTCGTGTCTGGGCACTGCTCACGCAGAGACAGCGTTCGTGGATGGGTCATGTACTCATTGCGAGATCATGTCCATGGCAACGATGTGGTCGCGGCTTGCCTTCGTAAGAAAGCAAGCCACCCCAGATGCTCCCCGCCTCGGTCCTTCTACCCACGGGTATAAGGCCAGCGTCGCTAGCACTGGGGGTGATTTGGGGACCCCAATGGGACCACCTCCACTGGGTATCCCCCCACGGACCTCCCATTCCCCAGCATGCTTGTCTGCCCCGATCGGGCTTCCGGATGAGTCCGCTGGCTCATCTCATGGCGAGTTCGACCTCTTATTCGGAGCCCGTGAAAGTGATGAGCTCTCGAGCGCAGCATCGGAGAGCGGGCTCGTCCAGTCGGACGCGGAAGCCTCAGCTGGGTTCCTCCCTTTGGGTGCGGTCGCCCAGTCACAGGCTGACGCGGAGATGATGACATTCTTTCCCGGCGCCGCTCAAAGCCCCGCCCCCCCCGTTCCTTTATTCCCGGAAGTGCATGAAGAGCTGACAAGGTCGTGGGAGGCACTTTTTACTGCCCGGTCCCGATCTTCCCTGCCCTCACTACCCTCGATGGTGGGGCAGCCAAGGGCTATTCAGCAATCCCCCGGTGGATAAAGGCGCACGCGGTGCACCTATGCCCGCAGAGCGCCGCCACCTAGCACGGGCGCCCAAAGCTCCCGTCCAAGGCCTGTAGGTTTACATCGTCTCTGACGGCCAAGGTCTATGGTGCCACTGGACAAGCCGCCTCCGCCCTGCACGCCATGGCTCTCCTGCAAGTCCGCCAAGGTGCTAAAGGAACTGCACGAGGGTAGTTGTGCCCCGGGATTGATGCAGGAGCTGCGCTCCGTGACCGACGTCGCTCTCCGGATGATGAAGGTCACGGCGCGGTCTCTCAGGTGGGCGATGTCCACCTTGATGGTCCAGGAGTGCCACCTTTGGCTCAACCTTGTCGAGATGGGAGAGGCCGACAAGGCACAGTTCCTTGCTGCCCCCATTTCCCAGGTTGGCCAGTCCGGCGACACCGAGGATTTTGCCCAGCAGTCCGGCCCTGGTGTGGAGCCCACCACAAGAAGCAGACACCACCCGTCTCGCGGCCGCCAAGAACCTGCAAAAGGCTTCGAAGCGCCCCTGAGACGGGAGACCCAGAGATGACGAAACCCGCTGCTCTGGAGCTGGTATGCAGACCACTCCATCCCCCGGACGAGGGCCGGGAGGAGAATCTTTTGTTACCTTTGCATTTAATTGCGCTGCATGCCCAAGTGGCTGCAATACCCAAGAGTTCAGCAAGAGCGGTTTCCTTGTTCCCCGGGTCACATATCCAGTGTGCACGGCCATCATCATGACCACCGTCCACCACTCTATCTGGCAGGTTTGGCGCTCCAGCGGCGGTCTCCCCGCCCCTGAGCGCCCAGCTGTGGCACAAATCCGCCCCCGATGTGACAGTTTCCACGGGTCACAAGGACAGGCCTCTTCCTCCCCTGTCCCAGGCTGTTCCGGGGGTGGTCACAAGGAGCCAGGTAAGTACTTGGATGTCCCTGAACTCAGCATGGCCACAACACGTTGTGTCACCTCAGGCTCCACCCTGCCGCGAGGCCCCACCCACCGGTATGTCTGACAAGATTGTCCCTACAGCCGAGATGAAGAAGGGGTTTTACAGCCCCTACTTCATTGGACCTGCGAGTACTGAACCGGGCTTTACACAGACTCCCGTCCTAGATGCTGACGCAAAGATGCACTCTAGCGAGCGTCCGGCATCAAGATTGGTTCGCGGTGGTAGACCTGAAGGACACGTACTTCCACGTCTTGATTCTACCTCGACACACACCCTTCCTGCGGTTTGCATTCGAGGGTTGGGCGTATCAGTACAAGGTCCTCCCTTTCGGTCTGTCCTTGTTCCCTCGCGTCTTCATGAAGGTCGCAGAGGCAGCCCTTGCCCTGCTAAGGGAAGTGGGCATTCGCATCCTCAACTATCCTGATGGTTGGCTAATCCTAGCTCGCTCTCGGGATGTGTTGTGTGCACACAGGGACCTGGTGCTCTCGCACCTCAGCTGACTAGGGCTTTGGGTCAACTGGGAAAAGAGCAAGCTCCTCCCGGTTCAGAGCATCTCTTTTCTTGGTTTGGAGCTGGACTCAGTCTCGTTGATGGCGCGCCTCACGAACGAGCGTGCACATTCGGTGTTGACTTGTTTGAAGGCGTTCAAACAGAAAACAGCAGTTCCACTGAAATTTTTTCAGAGGCTCCTGGGGCATATGGCATCCTCAGCGGTGGCCACCCCGCTTGGGTTGATGCATATGAGACCGCTTCAGCACTGGCTTCAGACTCGAGTCCCGAGATGGGCATGACGCCACGGGACACATCGCGTGGTCATCACGCCGGTCTGTCACCACCTCTTCAGCCCTTGGACCGACCTCACATTTCTACTGGCAGGCGTTCTCCTAGAGCAGGTCTCCAGGCACGTCATGGACACGACAGACCCTTCCAAAATGGGCTGGGGCACTGCAACGGGCACACAGCCCCCAGCTTATGGACGGGCCCGCGGCTGCGTTGGCACATCAACTGCCTCAAGTTGCTGGCAATTCTGCTCGCCCTGCGGAGGTTCAGGCCATTGATCCAGGGCAAGCATGTGTTAGTTCGGACAGACAACATGGCAACGGTAGCATATGTCAACCGCCAAGGCAGTCTGCGCTCTCGTTGTTTGTCACAACTCGCCCGCCGTCTCCTCCTCTGGAGTCAGCAGCACCTCAAGTCGCTGCAAGCCACCCACATCCCGGGCGACCTCAACACTACAGCGGACACGCTGTCATGACAGGTTACCCTCAAGGGAGAGTGGAGACTCCACCCTCAGGTGGTCCAGCTGATCTGGAGTCGATTCGGACAGGCACAGATAGACCTTTTCGCCTCCCAAGAATCCTCCCACTGCCCGCTCTGGTATACCCTGACCGAGGCACCTCTCGGAATAGACATGCTGGCACACAGCTCCTCGTGACAGCCCCCCCCCCCAGCGAATTCCCCTGAGGAAGGGACGGGGCACCATCTGGCACCCATGACCAGACCTCTGGAATCTCCATGTCTGGCCCCTGGACGGGATGCGGAAGACCTAAGCAGTCTACCACCCGCGGTGGTAGACACGAACACTCAGGCTAGGGCCCCCTCTACGAGGCGCCTGTATGCCTTTAAGTGCCGTCTGTTCACTAAGTGGTGTTCTTCCCGACGGGAAGACCCCCATAGATGTGCAGTCAGATCGGTGCTTTCCTTCCTGCAGGAGAGGTTGGAAGGGCGACTGTCCCCTTCCACCTTGAAGGTGTACGTTGCTGCTATAGCAGCACACCACGACACAGTGGACAGTATGTCCTTAGGGAAGCACAACCTGATCATCAGGTTCCTGAGAGGCACCAGGAGGCTGAACCCCTCCAGACCGCACCTCGTTCCCTCATGAGGCCTCTTTGTAGTTCTTCAGGGTCTGAAGAGAGCCCCCTTTGAGCCTTTGCAGTCAGCTGATCTTAAGGCACTCTCCTTGAAGACTGCCCTCCTGATTGCGCTCACTTCCATCAAGAGGGTAGGAGACTTGCAAGCGTTCTCTGTCAGCGAAACGTGCCTGGAGTTCGGTCCGGGCTACTCTCACGTGATCTTGAGACCCCGACCGGGCTATGTGCCCTAGGTTCCCATGACCCCTTTTAGGGACCAGGTGGTTAAACTGCGAGCGCTGCCCCAGGAGGAGGCAGACCCAGCCCTGTCATTGCTGTGTCCGGTGCGCGCTTTACGCATCTATTCGGATCGCACACAGAGCTTTAGGATCTCTGAGCAGCTCTTTGTCTGCTTTGGTGCACAGCGGAAAGGAAGCACTGTCTCCAAGCAGAGGATCGCCCACTGGCTCATTGACGCCATAGTTATGGCATATCACGCCCAGGACGTGCCGCCCCCAGTAGGGCTACGAGCCCATTCTACCAGGGGTGTAGCGGCCTCCTGGGCCCTGGCCAGGGGTGCCTCTCTAACAGACATTTGCAGAGCAGCGGGCTGGGCAACACCCAACACCTTGCGAGGTTCTACAACCTCCAGGTGGAACTGGTTTCGTCTCGGGTAGTGGCACGCAATACAAGCGGATAAGTCCTGGATAGCTGGCCGGGTGTATCGCTTGCACATAGCGCCTTTCACCTCCTCTGAGCTGAAGACAGGCACCATTAATACCCAGTAGTGTTCACAAACTATGTTCCCTGGTTGATTTCCTCTGAGCCCTGTGGCAGTCGAGTTTTCAGAGAGACTTGCTGCCGGCCCAGTACATGTGCTAACTAAGAGCCCTGTTCTGGGGTAGGTGCTCTGCATGTGGCGGTTCCCTGTAAGGTAACCCCATGCGATGTATATCTTCTGCTAATTCGTTTCCCTGTTGGCAAACTGCGTCTTCCTTGGACAGAGCCCCCTCTACCACAGTCTCCATGTTTGTAGTAACTCCTCCCCCGTTGGGTAGGATCTACCATGAGACTTCTCCACATGATCGGCAAGACCATGTGATGTATTTCCCACTTAAATATCCCCCCTCTCTCTGGGCGAGGTGTGGTCTCCGCGGTGTCCTCCCCTTGGGAGGGACACCCCCGACTAGACCTGGTCGGCCCAGTCGGATAATCCCCCTTTTTTTTAGGAAGTGAAAAAGTTCACGCCAGTTCACGTAACACAGTTCAGCCAGTTGCTGTGTTCTGTATAGGGACCCCTAGTGTCACTACATCGACACAACATTGAGTGAGTGACAGATAGGGAACGTCATAGTTACTTGCGTAACCACTCATTCAGGTTTTATGCTGAGGAGCCGAGACACGGTCCGGACATTTCAGCGGGTAGTTCAGTGTTGTGTCCCTCCTGCCACAACGCTGAACTACCCGCTGAAATGGCCGGACCTTGTCTCGGCTCCTCAGCATAAAACCTGAATGAGTGGTTGCATACCAGCTCCTTTTATACCCGTATGTCCAGGGGAGTGGTATGCAAATACCACTCGCCAATTTTCATTGGCCTTTTATCAAAGACCAGAGGTGTCTCGGGCTCCCAAGTGTGACCCCTAGTGTCACTACATCGACACAATGTCTCATTCCCTCCCAACATTGCACTTCCCATTTCATAATAAAAGTTCCTGGAGAAATATATTCATTTATCTTTAACAAATCTTACCCTGAAAATAATAATAATTCAGTATTATATTATAATAATAAACTTGACTGGGTTCCACAGTAATAATTTAGTTCTATGCAATATTCATCTGATTTCCAAAAAAACAGGCTAAGTGAAGCATTTTTTACACACCTTGTTCATTCACAAAGAAAAATGTTTTATTAAAAATATCTGAAGGTAAATAAAAATTTTATTAAGCTTCCATGTATGATTGTATGCTAAATATAAATATAAATGTGCAAATGAATGAAATTAATTACATTTTACTCTCTCTTGTGTTAATTTAGTGAAAAACTGTGGGAAACATGTCTTTATCATTTTTAAATAGATTTTTATTTAATACCTTTGAAATATTAATTCTACTTGGCAACAGTGACTGTTTAGATGAAATGATGGTTCCTCTGATTGAAAAAAAAAAAAAACAAACAACACTTTTGTGCTATTTCAGAGCAGAAACATAATTGTCGAGATATATATAGAATATCACCAATTTGCTGAAAAATATCGAGATATAATTTCTGAAGCCATATCGCCTACATGCATGTCAAGTGGCTTTTTTGAAATGTGTATTTTGGAGCACCACAACAATAATTCAATAATTACTGTCATTACACTGTCAGACTGTATTACTGTCACTCAAAGCATTGCCCTTGAGAATGAGTCTTTATTTGAACACGGACCAAAAAATCAAATATAAAATGTGTCTAGCATGCAACAGAGCCCCAGAAGCATTGTGCATACTTAATTATTCATGTCTGGCTTGTAGCGGTAGAGGCACATCCTTTTAAGACTTCTGTAAGACTTCTGCCTTTTACTTTTAATGTCTGTCTTACTTTTAATGTTAAGTTTACAGCACTCATAGTGCTAACTTACTTTAGATAACATGATATACTAAGATGCATAAGATTTAGGATCATATGTAAGTGCTCTGTCCTGTTGTTGGTGTTAATGCATGTATCATGATGCTGACATTTTAAAAATGTATATTCAAATATTCATTTGAGGGTTTTTTATTATTATTATATGGAAAGAAAGTGTGAAGTGATACAGTACAAGAGACATGAAATGATACAGTTTAATGCTCATTATATGAAAATATTTGACCTGAATCATGTATTCCAGTGAGTTGTGTAATAAATCAATTGAATATGTAATCTCATAAAATTACAGCTTTGATTGACAGGAGAATTCATAAAAATGAACAAATGTAAAATTGACTCCCTCTTTACAGTTTCACACTATGGTTTCATATTTGTTCAATGTTGGTCATCAAGTTGGATGTTACCATGGTAATTTAGCTTGGCTGAATGTGTTGGCATTTGTTAAAGGGAGAAGACAGTAAATACATATTTGGATGTCTCTTTTATGAGTCGGGTCAGACGGGGATGTGTTGTTCTTGTGAAAAGAGAGACATTCTGTGTTGTTACCCCGTCAGTGTCTCCCGCAGTACTTCCTGGCAGACACACAAACACTGTACATATAAATAAATATATTAAAAATTAAATAATTTTCATGGCTTTCAGTGGAAATCGGTAGGTTTTTAATGGCAATTACCGTGTGATTGGTTTAAAGTCTTCCTCGGGCCATTTTACGGTTTAAAATGCACAAGAGGAAACGACAACACTAAAAGAAGGGATGTGCAAATCTACACACATTCAAAATGGACTAATTGGTCTTAAAGGAACGGTTCACTCAAAAATTTAAATTCTGTAATCATTTAATCACCCTCATGTCGTTCCAAAGCCCTAAGACTTTCTTTTCTTTTTTTTTTCTCCGTGGAACAAAAAGTTATTTAGCAGAATGCTCACTCTGCTTATTTCCAAACAAGAAAAGTAGATGGTGACACGGCTGTTAAACTTCAAAAATTCAAGTCTTCTGAAGCCCAACAATAGCTTTGTATGAGGAACAGATCGACATTTCACGAGTCATACGAGCTACTTTTATGATACTTATATTGTACTTTTAGTGGTGATTATATGTTCTTTTTTGAGCTTGACAGACGTGCTCACTATGAACTAAAAAAAGTTGCGTGAAGATTTATACGTTAAACATTTGTACTTTTAGTTTACCAAATTACATACAGCTTTGTTACCTGCCTGATCTAATGAAAATTACGTGGCAAAATTCTTGCGAGAAGACATTATGTGGTTCCTTACTTGAATCGTGGCAGTTCCGCGTTGAAATATCCACTGTGTGACGCTATAAGCGACTTAAACTTTTCTCCCAGACAGATGAGGTTTTTAAGGTTAATGCTTTATCTAACCGACCTCCCTACCCTAAACCTTAAACCTAAACCTAACCGATAGTGTCAGAAAAAGCAAATGTGAGATGAAAAACACAATTGCGGAAGCGGTCATGTAATTTTGTGGTGCTTCTATGACACTTTCGGCTCACGTGTTGACTCGTGTGCTCTTCATGACTCGTACCACAGTCCTTTACATCACAAGTTGACATCAAAAAATCATGCACTCAAATAAAACTGTTTAGATATAATAAAATAGCATTGTGTGAGGATCAGGGTGAAAAGTAAGTGTTTATGAACTGATAATCTGCCGTTTTACTCGTGATTTGTGCGAAAGTGGATAAAAGTCATTGTAGTTGTAGGCAGTAGGGATGGGCATTTTGGTCATTTTGTTTACTCGTGTACTCGGACTAATTATTAGAGTACTCGTCGAGTACTTGAGGGGCAATGACATGTTCATAACTTTATATATAACAACATGTCTGACAAATGTTTATAGCTGCTGCATTGTGTCTTGTTGTTCCAGTGTATTGTCTATTCATCATTATAGGCTGTTATAAAATAAAATGTTACAAAATGTACAAAAGATTGCATAATCAAAATATAATGCATCATATTTTGTCATTATGTGAAGATTCACCGCCCAACTCAGAAAGAATGTGCACAATGTGCGTCTGTCTGTTCTTCCTTCAGGTTACCGTAGTAATCTTAGTAAGCGCACACCAGTTTTTTTAGTGACTGTCTGAACCGTCTATTTTCAAATCGCATTTGGCTTATCAGGAGACGCCATAACCATCGCATTTTTAATGTGCGCGTTTTAATAAGTTATGTTTTGAAGACGCTGCATTCTGTTCCATTTAGCTGCGCTCTGTCAAAGTGTTTGAAGCACTCGCCTGCTGTATATGCGTTGCTTCAGCGCGTTGAGTCCACTGCCATACTGCCTGGTCTGGGTGTGTGTGTGTGTGTGCGTGTATAAGTGTGTGTGTGTGTGTGTGTGTGCGTCCAAGTGTTCGCTCTTGTGGGGAAAGCCTCGATGCTCCGTATTGTTATTGCTGCGATTCATGAAGCAATCCATTCAACTCGGAGAGTCGGCATTTCCACCTTTCAACAGGGGAAAGTGCAACGGAATGACACTTTATATCGGACATCTAACTTAGAAACTTGTGTGGAAATCTTCATTCATTTCGTCGAGATGCAGGTGTGTGTTACATCATGCAAACTTGATGCCACCCAGGGCAGGGAGGTTTAAAGTCAGTGACAAACGTTCACTTTTATTAAATAATGTTCATTAACGAGTCAAAGTTCTTACATTAAATGATAATAAAACGTGTTTAACAGAGACAGGTGTTCAAAACATGGTTAATTACACTCTCTTTTGATTATCGTAGCGATAGCATTGCAGCGTCGTGTATCAGTTTGGTTGCTATGAGACGTCTCTGATAATCAATGTACCCCTCAAAATCACAACGTCACGTTTTTTGACACATCATGCATGATCACTATCAGTCATCGTTTTCATGATCGATCATTGCTGCCACGTCCCAGTACCCGAGAACTCGAGTACTCGTGCCCATCCCTAGCAGTGCTTCTTGTAAACTGATACTATGAGACGAGGCTGTTCGTAATAACCTGAGGGTAAATAAGAAATAACGATGCATACATTTCTTTAAAGCACCCCCAAAAATCAAAATCAAAAAGTTGACATCACTAATCAGCTAGCCGGTCATACAGTAGGATGACTAGTCGACAATCGAGACCCATCCCTACACACAAGCTCTGATATTTCTTTGTGGTTTCTCTTTAACTCTCATTCTGTCCATGTTTATTCTCTTCCCTCTTCTGCATTCGCCCACACCATCCACTGTTTAAAATGTTTAAATGTTGCAAAACTATGGATGTCCATACCTCACTGGTCACTTGAGTATGTTGAGGGCTGCAGTCGCTACAGGCTTTATCTCTGACCAGCGATAACCGACCCACACAGGCTCCACTGGTGCCAGATGCATTCGGAAACAGCCTGTAGCTGTTGTTCCTTGCCTGATAATGCTTTGGAAGCCTCTGATCTTTTCCTAGTCCATGACTGGGTGTTCTCCAAAGGTCCAGAATGAATGAAGGTTTAGCTTTCAAATGCATATTCCATGAATATGGTACACTTTGGTGCCCCATGATTTGTTTTAATTAAAGCATTTGAGGCACAAATTCCATGATTTTGGTTGTTAGAACCATTAGAAATGTTAGGCCAGATCAATACTAATCCGGTTTTGTTTGAAGCTTCATTTTCAATTCCATATAACGTCATAATTTTCCAACGTATGCAGTAATGGAGAGCGTTTTTGAAATGCTCAGTTTTCGGTGGGGGAAATTGCCAACCTAATTCAGACAAGACGCATAAACGTGGTAAAATCGATGCGTTTTAAAAAACGAAATCATATTAGTGTGGACGTGGCCTCAGATCAGCCACTATCTAACATAAGATTAACGTAGCATGAAAAGTAGCACATTTTTAACACATTTAATGTTTGTATGATTTGACTACTATTTTTTTTTAAATGCAACATTTCTTAAAATTGCGACATCCAGGAAGTGACATCATTTGTATCCTTTTTTCAACATGGCAGGAAGACAAATAATCTGATATTAGCTAATTTTTTTACACAGATTGTAGTGCATTCAGTTACCAAAGTTATCATGTGAAAAAAAAAAAGGATCAAACAAATGTTTTTCTTTAATTTATTTTGAAATATAACTAGCTAGACCCTACTGAGTAACAGCTTATTTGCAGACTAAATTTGCAACCCTGTTACTTGCAATCCTGTTGCATTCTGGTGCATTTTTTAAATTTATTTGATACATTTTGATGCTTATATATTGTTTGTTGAAAAGTAAATACATAAATATAGAAATCAGGCTTTTAAACTGTACTTTGACATGCCCCATATTTGGGTAGCATGGTTGCAAAAATTGCAAACCTTACCGACAATGAAAATAAAACAGTTCATATACTAAAAAAATGTATATATATTTCTAGATTTACGCATTTCAGTTTGATAACAAAAGACGATCAAACTGAATTGTCATCTTTAATAAAATAAAATAATTAAAAAAAATATATATATATATATATTTTACTTTAAATAAGACTTACTTTCTAAATTAAGTAATACTTTAAATATTTTAAAAGTTCTAATTTTGTCAAACATTACACAATTCAAATAAAATTTTGACATAAAATTAAAATTTGAAAGTCCTAAAAATAGGCTAAAATATTTATTTGAGTGGATAATATTTAGTTTAACTTCCTGAGGTTTCCAATCATTATTTTCTGGAGGTTTAGCACATCCTATTACTGGTCATTTGCTGAAAAATAGTTTCTGTGCAATTTTGTGGAAAGTGCCTTGAACTTCTCCTTCAGTCCACCCCAAACTGAAACCCAAGCATACACGGATTAATAGGATGAACTCCCCAATCGCACTTTCACTCGCAGTAACCATCAAAGTAAGCCCTCAATTCCAAACCGCTCCCCAAAAATGATTCATCTTGTTGAGATATTTCTCACTCTTCACCTCTATCTTTCAAGAGACCGAGGAGTATAACTGGACCATTCATATTTGATTATGGCTATTGCGAACAGCCTGAGCTCGGCTTGCAGAATTCCAATCTCTGGGAATGTGTGTTGACTCTGTGAGTGAGTGGTCGGCTGGTCAAGCTGATGGCTCTAAATCACAAATTTAACACAAGCCCTGCATCTCAGGCGAGCATTGATCAGATTTGTTAACAGACTTTTGGGGTCCCAATCGTATTCCTCACCACCAATGCTGAAACTACGGCATGAAATGACGCATCGAATGGTGTTTTTATTCAGATCAGGTGATGTTGTTTGATATGATGGTGGTATTTCTCACAATATAAGTCGGACTTTCAATGTGATCTAGGAATCCTGCCCAAAGCTACCGCTGAATAATAAAGAGAAAGACTTTAAAATTGATCAAAAAATGACGTCTGAAAAATAAAGTGACTATATAAGACAAATATTGAAATGTTGAAAGAGTGAAAATGCTGAAAAGTTTTTTTCCTTATAAAAATTGCAAACATAAGTTTCCATAGTTACTACAGTTTTTGTTACAACAGTAAAACTGCACTAGCATGGCATTAGTCACCACAGACGCACTGAAAAATGCCGGTTTCGTATAAAATAAATCTTAAAACATAAATCTTAAAAATAGGCTAATATATATATATATATATATATATATATTTTTTTTTTTTTTTTTTTTTTTTTAAGTGAAGAAAATGTCATGGGTTAAAATCAAAAGAGAGAAATAAGAAATTATATGAAATTAATTTAAATCAATTTTTTAATGTAAATGATTTTTTTTAAAAAACATTTTAAAACCATATCATGGTAGTATTTGTTGTACTTTTAAAAAGACACTAAAGTGAATGCATACCTTTAATTTCGAGGTGCAAGCTATGGCATAAATGTATACAGAAAACTGCTCAATCCAAAATGCAAGCTTATTTATACTTGTTTTTTTCAGTATTTGTTGTAATAAATATATATAAATATATAGTATAGTATAAGTTCTGGACAAATTACAGTAATGAGAATTTTAATAATGTCACAGTCCCAATAAAAAACCCTAACCCTGATGGTCCTGAAAAGTATTATTTCTGAAGTTATTTCTTTCTTTGATATTGGGTGAAATGAGACCTGGATGTGTTTTGTGAGATTCACCCAAAAGGATCTAAAGTATTCATGCAGTATCTTGAGATCTTTATTTGAATCGCCACAGCCAGGGTCGTAAATTCCAGGGGGGATGGGGGGGGAGGTAACTCCCCAATAATCAAAACAAGTAACTGACAACACCCCCTTCCCCATTTATACAATGATTAATGGAAACAAGTAAAAGCTTCATGCTGCAACCCCCCAATGTTCAAGCCAAGTGTACGCCCTTGGCCACAGCCAACATGGGACCAACACCGTTCCACTCATACGTGGTGATTTTACCCCAGCAAAACAGTATTTTCCAAACTGCCATTATTGCTGATGGGCCTGTTCAGAGACTTACCTTGTTGACTTGAGTGGTGACTTGAGGAAAGCAGGGTTTCAGTACTACGGTAAATGCACAGTTTATCTCTGACAGCCGTATGTGATAGACTGAACAAGAGTGATTGTGAAAAGAAAAAAAGAAAGACATAGTGAGACCACTTACAACCATCCAAACAATTCCCGAAAGGATCCAATTAAGCTCCATTCTACAGTACATTGTTTTTCTGGAATATCCTGTTGCATTTGAAAATATGTCACAAGTAGTCTTTAAGTCGTCTGCTTCTTAGATCTTTCTCCTAAGACGTGGAATTACAAGGTTCGAGCCCAATCAAGCACGCAAGCTGACACGTGAGACGAGAGTGTCATAGAAGCGACACAAGATGATGTGGTTGCTTCAGAAAATGAGCTTTTCATTTCTCAATTCGTTTTTTGGTTTATGGACACTATCAGTTAGGATTAGGTGTTGGTTTAGGGTAAGGATGTCTGTTTTGTTCACCTCTTTTTTGCTTTTAGATCACTATTGGTTAGGTTTAGGTTAAAGTTTTATGTTAGTGAGGTACAGTTTACTCATTAAAACCTCCATCTAATATTCACCTAAAAACCTTGTCTGATTTCGACACCATTTCACTCGCTTTTGGCGCCCCCCGATGGACATTTCACTTGGAAACTGCAGCCAAACATGTAATAAGGCATGTCAATTATTTTTTGCAAAAATGTTGCCACGGTCACGTAGTGCTCATGAGACAAAGCTGGAATCTGAGGAGAAAAATCTGAGACAAAGTTGTTCTGTTAAGGTTCCTGAGCTATGAACGAGCACGCTCTGAGCAGTAACATGTTCTTCTGGGGGCTGTTCTCAGTTCAGCATAGCACTAATCTCAAATGTTATGCGCCCGATGTGTTTATAAATATGCATCTCTCTTACTTGAGCGTCTGCTGTTTTTGTAAAGATGTAAATTAGTCGTAGCACAAAAGCAGTATGGAATTGTGTCAGTACAGCAGGTTACAGTATATCGCTGTTTATGTGTGTATATGGAATAAGCTTTGCAGGTTGCATGCATTACAATAGCGCAGGCAGCTGGATATTTCAGTTCATCCTTATGTGCTGGTGAATTCATACATGCTGTTTTACATTGTATCAGATTATGGCACACAGATTACATAAAAATATGTTTTCTGTTCTTACTTTTTTTTTTTTTTACAAGAATGACATTCATTATTGTGATGTGTGCTGTATCTGTTTAGAGTCAGGGAGGTTTAAGGATGAACATTTACGCAAACATTTGTAGATGTGACAGATGTTTTACCATGTTTGCATGACATCCTGATTGTAATCACTCCTAGATTAGTGCATTGCTGTAACCCTCACATGTGTACACGGCTGTAGACTGGACTTTTATAAGTAGACTTTTTTAACATGGACTTTTTTAGATCAACATCAAGATTTTAGGTTGAAATGTATATGCATGTATGTGATATACATGGGGGAGGAGGAGGGCGGAGCCGGGCCGTGACTACGTGGGCTAATCAGCCGAGGAGAGGGATAAGTGCGGCGGGATGTGGCAGTTCAGGAGAGAGAGAGAGCCACACGCAGCTGCCTTGTGTGTTTATGTTTGTGTCTTTTTACGTTTTCATCAAATGTTATTTTGACCGTAAAAAAAAAAAAAAATACACAAACATAAACACACACGGCAGCTGCGTGTGGCTCTCTCTCTCCTGAACTGCCGCATCCCAAACACATCCAAAATTTGAATGGTCATTTTATGTTTATGCATGTGATTCTTTATGGTAGCTGTGGATTCAACACACTTGCAAGCTGGATAGGCATGAAGAGTAGAACATGCCTTTCATTGTGAATAAGAGATGATATGACCACAGCACATCTGTTTTTAATGGCACACAGTTGCATGAGAGTTTAATCTGAGGATACAGTGGGATTTGATCCAATGATGCATATCTTTGAGAGATTAAGGGGTGGTGCAGGGATGCGACAAGTCGAAGGGCTTTTGCATGCATTTCCCTGTTGTTTTCCTGCTATAATGGGCTTTGTAAGTTAATACCCTTGAGACATGAGAATTCGTCTGAGTTGGTCTCGAGCTGCCCCAGTTCTCCAAAGCTCTCTCGTGTTCATTAAAACACAAGGATTCCAACGGAGTGGCAATAATCACGGCAGCCGCCTCTCTCGACTCGACTGCAATTGTTAATTCTTTAAAGTTGTAGTTCAGCCAAAAATTTAAGATCTGTTATTTACTCATCCTTATGTTTGTTCCAAATTTGTACGCTTATAAAAATAAAGGTTCTTTATTAGCATGTATGGTTCCATGAAGAACCTTTAACATCCATGAAGCATAAAAATTATTTGTTGAGGAAAAAGGTACTTTAGACTATAAAAAGGTTCCTCTAAATGGTTCTTTTAACTTTATTCTGCGCTGAAAGGTTCTTTGGGGAACCAAAAAAAAAAAAGGTTCTTCTATGGCATCACTGCAAAAAACATTTTTCAGAAGAGCTTTTATTTGATTGGTTCGTTTTTTTTGTTTTGTTTTTTTTTATCATCATTTTTAATAGTATTACACAACCTACCACAATACCAAAAATTATATGTATTATATTTTCATATCTTGTGCTATATAAAAAATAAAGCTTATTATTACTATTATTATTATTATTATTATTATTATAGAATTTGCACGAACTACAAAAATGGCACATGAACGACACTAGTCGCCACTGGTGCCAAATGGCATTGGTTCTTGCGTGTCGCATGATGAAAAGGGGTGTTTTTTTTTTGGTGAAGAACGACTTATATTTTGGTCTTTTCCACACACAAAGCTATGGCATGCCTTCAGAACACTTGGAATTCAGTGCACTGATCTAATGGACTAATCTTTTAATACATTTTTGAGCATTTTGGTCATTTTGAAGCCTCAGTCCCCATCCACTTTCATTTTATAGAAAAGATTGGCCATGAGGATGAGTAAATGATGACAGCAGTTACATTTTTGCATGAACTATTCATTTAAACATTCTCAGTTCTTATTTATTGCATGTTCTCTCAAAAGCACTAATGCAACCGGAGTTGTTTTCGCATGCCGTGTGTTGAATACGAGAGGTCATCTTTGATGCATCACAGGCGGCACCGCCGTTCCCTTGCACTCTGGCATCATTTGTGCAGATTTCATATGGGCGGACAGTCTTCATTTGTCGCATTTATTGCACAGGACGTCAACAATCGAAGCACAGCGACACAATGCTATTTCAGAGTCTAATTTTGGCATGATGTGCATTTGCTACATCTAAAGCTGTGACCTTTCTGTCAGTCATGGGTGAATCGTCACCGGCGTGCAGACAGCTGGTCATTCCTGCTAAATGAACGTGTCTAGCGCTGGACGTGATGTCAGGCGTAAATCTGAACTCTAGTTCTGCGAAGCCTAATATATGTTGTGACAGTTCAGTCTCAGTTATTGTTAGTATAAATGGGTTTGTTATGCGGTGGTTTAATCAAGTCTGTGCATGCACGTTAGTTATTGCAACTAAATTATATGCTTGTCCACTTTTGCATGTTTTATGGTAATTACTATTGTGGGACTTTATGTTTTACGGTTTACACAGCGGGAAAAACAAACTATAGATTTAATTTGGATTATTCTTGGTGTCTCAGATACTGTTAGGAAATGGTTTGTTGTGCGGCAGTTTGATTATGTCTGTGCAGGCATGTTAGTTATTGTAACTAATTGATATGCACGAGTGCATATATTATAGTAATTTCCCTTTTTAGTTATTTACTTCAATTGGTGCAGTATACACTACCGGTCAAAAGTTTTGAAACACTTACACATTCTATATTATAATTTTTTTTCACATTTTAGAATAATAGTAAAGTCATTAAAACTATGGAATAACATAAGTGGAACTATGAGAATTATGTTGTGACTAAACAAAAACTGTGTTATATTTTAGCATCTTCAAAGTAGTCACCCTTTGCCTAGAATTTGCAGACATGAACTCTTGACATTTTCTCAACCAACTTCTTGAGGTATCACCCTGGGATGCTTTTTAAACAGTATTGAAGGAGTTCCCATCTATGTTGGGCACTTATTGGCTGCTTTTCTTTATTTTTCAATTAAATTTTAGATTTATAATGAAATAAATTAATATGGTGGCACAATTATATTTTTGTCTATAAAACTAATTTCAAACATTTAACCATACGCCTTCAGATCAAAAGATTTTTAAGATCATGAGAAACATTTCAGCCAAAACTTTTGACCGGTAGTGTACGTTTATAGGAAAAAAAATATTTTAATGAAAAATAAAATAAAAAATATAATTTTGAGTTTTTGATTATGCCATATTGCTTACCATGGTATTTATATGGCACACTGCAAAAAAAATAAAAAAATAAAAAAATAAAAATAAAATTAAATTAAAATAGAAAAAACATTACTTGAGCAGAATGACATAAGATATTAAGTCTTGTTTCCAGAGAAATCAAACTAAATTTAGTTGGGTATATGCTTAAAAATAAATAAATAAATAAAATACAAAATAAATGTTATATATATATATATATATATATTCTTGTTTTAACGATGTTTATATATATTTGTACTGGAAAGCAGGACAAAAATATTTAACAAGAAAATGATTTGTGAAATGTACTCCAAGGTATCAAAAGTTTTGACACACCTACAATTTTACAATTTTATATTTTAATAGTGAAGTGATCAAAATGTACAGTAAGTATCACAAAAAGAAGAATGGGAATTATGTGTAGTGGCCAAAACAATACAAAATGCATCAAAACTGTCTTATACAGTTTTTTCAAAAAACGTTCATAAATAGACAAAATGTTTTGTTGTCTAAAAAACTCATTTCAAGCATTGAAGCATAAACCTTTGTTTTAGATTGAATGGTTTTTAAGATCACGCGAAACATTCAGTCAAGTGTGTTCAAACATTTGACTGGTACTGTACTGGTACTGTTTTCATAGTGGTTATCAAATTTAATTGCATTATGAGCATTGTCATACTGCAAATAACTAGAGAAACACAGTCAAACAAGAATGTACTGCATTTAAACACATTCCATCCATGCAAATTATGTTTAAAAAAGTCACCTGAGTTTAGACGTTTAGAATAAAACTTCTATGCCCATCGTACATATACAGTAGATGCATTTCTAAATGAATTTTCCCTTTGGGAACCGCAATCTATTCCAACCATTCCTACTTGAAGTGAAAATGACTTTTGAGAGAGACACACGTGAGACTGTGTAACTGCGTAAGGTGATGATTTAAACAACATAATTCCTCTTGTGAAGATAAGAGCTGTGGGTTTAATTATGCCTTTGTCTTACAAGGTGCAGGGTAACGTCATCGCAGACCAATATATACAAGTTTAATGTTGGTGATTTACTTGTAAAGTCGGCCTGTTACTTGCTGATAAAGCACTCATTACACGTGGAACGATTACAACACCTGGAGTGGAATCGCTTGGTCTTAACGGGCCGTTCAGATGTCAGGCGTTCTGGGTGCTTTTTTGTTTTTAAACTTAAAGGGATAATTCACCTAAACATTTAAGTTCTCTACATCGCATCATTCTAAACCTTTATGTCTTTCTTTCTTCAACAAGTGGTCTTCTTAAGTCATACAATAGTTTTGTGTGAAAAACAGACCCAAATTTAATTCACCTTTCACTGTTAGTCAAACTCTACAGTCAGTTAAATGCTGCAGCCGGTTCATTAAATGAGCGAGTTGCTAAACGAATCATTTAGAATTGTTTTTCTTTTTTTTACCGTATCAA